>NC_140961.1:48860654-49066850 GCF_056783735.1 Eptatretus burgeri
GAGAGATGGCATGTTCCCAGCAGCATATCTAGTTGGCTCCCCACCATGCTGGTGAAGTAGCTCCTCAATTGCCATACTTCATAATTGACTGGAGAAAGCATTCTGGGAGGAGTCCATCATGAGCCGATCCCAACTGATGTGGTGGACGTTGAAGTTACCCATCAGCAACAAGTGATGGGCATTGGTAATGTGGCTCAATAGCTCCCTCACAAGGTTGTTGTCCTGCTCCACTATGTTGCCTGGTGGTCTGTACACAAGGCCAATCAGTAGTTTGGATGTGCCACGGACATTGAGGTTACACCAAAGGGTCTCGGTGTCCCCAACGGGTGTGGGGAGCCTAACATGCTGTAGATGTGCATGCTGAGCTATATAGAGGATAACACCACGACCCCGAGCCCAAATTGTACAGTCCCTCCGAAGCATCCTTAATGTCATCAGTTAGCCATGTTTCCATAACACCTAACACATCTGGCATATATTGAACAACCAACATTCACAACTCATCCATTTTGTTAAACAGACTATGTGCATTGGTATACATTATGGTGATCTTCCAGGGCACAATTGCCAACCAGATCGAGTCATCACCACTGCTCCCTCCATGGTCTCAACTTCTTGGTGATGATCTCCAGTCCACGGATGATGAGGCCTGCCTCGTTTTTCGAATGTTCCTTAAGCTGCCTAACGAGCTCCTTTCGCTTTCGTCACTCTTCAACCTGTCAGATCTGGTTGAAGACATCTCACACTGTCCGGTGTTTAAATTAGCGAAAGTCAACAGTCAGTAAGAGGCATCTATGTCAACAACCATTGGTGAAACATAATGGCTTTCACTCAGCTCAATAATTTGAGCTTCTGCCATTTTCACAACCTGGCTACAGCCATCCTGGAATTATGCTGGAGAAATATGCCGATAAAGTAGTTGAAAAAGGTGATCACCCACCAAAGGGATCTCGTGTTTTACAACTATGGTCCTTCCAATGTCCAAAGCATCCTTTGAAAATAAATCTCCTGTAGCAGCTGATCTACGATGTAGTTAAGGGCTACTTCACAGTCCTTGATAGATGGATCTTCCCCCACCATCTCAGGTCCCTTCTTGTCTTGCCTGAATCAACTGTTCCTCTCCTTGGAGGCTATTGTTCACCAAGTGGCCATTGTTCTCTCCTCAATATGGTTCACCAAGTATGCTATTGCTCATACTGCTCATGCTGCAACACTACCTGCTCATTAGATGCATTACAAACCACTACCTTCGCTTAATGGCTCATGGTGGTCACCACGGCTCTTGGCTAACATAGGTGAACGAAGATCATTTGACAGCAGTGCTGTTAAGTTTTTTTCTCCCCATGCTCCTCATCACTCGCCCCATCACTCATTGCTGTGTATGGAGTGGTATAACTTGTGGCTTTCGGCACAGATATTGCACTTCTCCAGTCTGACCTTTCTCGTGAATTCTCTTAATTTGTTTCCACAAGTCCCATCACATCAAGGAATGTCATCTCACAATTGCCAGCTTAGGTTCATCGAACCCTGAAAAGAAATACTTTGTGTCCGCCTGGAATACATTTGTCCCAAATATCATTGGCACCATCTGTCTGTATGGTGTTGTCGGCACAACAAAGCTTGGAATCTCATTAAATATGTATTATATCACTCCGTGCACCTCCAGAACCACAAGGATTAAACCACGATGTTAACAACTATACCTTTAGCTCCTTTCATCAGCAACTCCATCTTTTCCAAAAGCTTAGCCATCAATTTTGCATATCTGGCCACACCATTCTCTGAAATTATTACCCAGGAGCCAGTATCCAATAAAGCATTACACAATACCTCTCAACCAGTTACCATACCTGAAAACCGACATTCAATTGACCGCCACCAGTCCTGCAGCCCACAGATTCCATCCCCTCCCTCATCTACAGACCTTCTTAGTTTTAATGGAGGCCCGTGATCTTGATTGCTCTGTAGGTCCTTCCTCCTCCCACCTGTTTTGTCTTCCTGGTAGGAATGGACAGTACTTCATAAAATGTTCTTCTCTTGCACAGCTGACCATTTCCTCACTCCACAAGCTGTCGCTGCCTGAATCATTCATCTCACCTCTCCCCCCCCACTCCTCCAGACTTTGGTTTAGAGGCTGGTGCTCTACTTTCCATCTGCTCGAATGTGTTTATATACAATGTCAAAACTCGTAAAAGTGCTGTACTCCATATCTGGAAGTTGCAGTGTCTCATTCGTACCTCCCTGCTCCCTCACCCATGAACTGGGGTCAATCGCTGGGTGGGCATCCATTTTGTTCCATATAACTGGTCGTCAGTTTTTAAATTCTCTGTCAGTCATTCCTCATGTTCATTCACCACTTTTCGCAATACCCTTTGGAATAATTCGATGAACATGGTATTGGGCTCCATGGGTGCCAGGTACTGATACACATACTTATCATACACTGCACCCATAAACTGTTCAAGCTTAAAGGTCCACAGAATCAGAAAATCATGTTTGGTTTAATTAATATATAGATGGCTTCACTCAAGACCTCATCATTGTTGTTTTCATGAATAAATATCTTGAGAGGACGATTCTTATATTATTTGGTGCCTCTTTACGCTCGATTGACTCCACACTCCCCCCCCCCCAAAAATGCCTAATTGCCCCTGCCCCTCCCATGACATCATCTCGACCTCTGGTTCATGCAGTACGTGTACGGTCTGACAGCACCTATCACATCATGATTTTGACTATCGTCATAATCTGGGAATTCTTGATCAGAAAATTATTCATCAAATTCACTTTTTGACCAGTCTGAGGCGAGTTGGGCGGCCATTATCCATTGCGTGCTGACAATCTTTCCCTTGATTACATCATGGAAGTTGATCTGGAATTTTTAGGGGTGTTACCCAATGGGTTTGATTTTTGAACTGCAACACCTCAAAAAATTATGAGAATTAAAAAACATGTTCAGTTCTTTATTACTTAAAAAAATTAAAATAATCATATCAAAAAATATATATTTTTTTATTCTGTGGACTTTTAACATCCTAGTTTCCAAACTCATTTCCAGTATTTTCTTTTACCGAACAGAGCCAAGCAACCAGAGTACTAATTTCACTGGATCCTTTCCCATACTCCTACACAATCTCTAATAAAGCTTGTTTCACTGTCCATTCTGAACATTTTATAACCAAAAAAGGGAGGTAGACCTTTTAGCCAATAGTGGTAGGTCATCACAAAAGCATTCAATGCAGGGAACCCTTGGACCCCGAAGATTGGCTCTCCTCCTTTCGAGCAGCTATCGACCCCCAACCCCCCCCCCCCCGCCCAGTGTCAACATTCTAAAAAACACAATTCAGCCAAGTTTCTCATGGGAATACCGCACGAGTACACCAGTGTGCCCTTTGGGGATGCCACTCTGGATTTTGGTGGGAAACGAAACTTAGCAAAACCCAGCATGGACAAAACGACTAAATTATGTAGTTCTCGAAAACAGATTTCAGTTTGTGTAACTCCACTTTCAGTTTGTGTAACTCCACTCAGATTACTTACTCCACCGAGTCTGATGTTCTACTTGGCCTTGCATGAAGAGATTTGAAAAGAGAGGTTTAAGATAATGAAGGGTAGAGGCAAAGTAAATGCACAGGTTTTTCAGCAGAATGGACAGTGACAAAACCAGGAGTCACAGCCTGAGAGTAAAGAAGAGGAGAGTTAGGACAGTAATAAGGTAGTGGTATTTTATTCAGAGTATTAATGCATTGGATGCTCTCCCTGAAAAGGTAGTGGCATTCAAAACAGTAGATAGGTTGAAACTGGCACTTGAAGCATTGGAGAGAGAGGGGTATGTCAACATTGGCAGGATTGATAGGTAGCTTAGGTATGGATGGGCTATTGTTCCCATTTGTATTCTTATTCTTCTTTTGTGTGCATCATAATTTGCTGGGAGCATGACTTAGGTTAGAGCAGGAATTTGTATTTTGTTTAGGGTGCCGGCAATAGCTCACATACTCTGTGAAGGACACCGTGGGATGTTTCACATCTACCAACGAATGCTAGCAGATTGTATGCTCAGTTTAATGTCCATCTGAGAGACGATACACGCTATCGTTCTGTCCACGAAACACCAGGGTTATAGTTTATAGCCAGGAAGCTCACAGGTGTGTGTGCATACCTCTAGAATCTAGACTATCCTGCCATCCCACTGCTGCTGGTGCAAAAATAAAAGTGAGAAATGGGGAACAAAAGTAAGCTGCATTGTTCTCCAAACTTGCACAAAGCTGTATTGGTATATATTATGAGGTGAGGCAGCATCTACCTTGGGCTTGGATAACTGCAGCCAACCACCAACCTGCTCACAATTTATCTATTAAAAGTGGTAATGGTGGAATCTATCATATAAAACACAATTTGTGTTTGTGTAATTGTTTGTGCGATGTTTGTCCCCCTTCAAAAGGACGATTTAAGAAGGGTCTTAAAGGCCAATCTTTTAACTGCTCAAATGGCATTGGCACCATCTGTCTGTATGGTGTTGTCAGTACAACAAAGCTTGGAATCTCATTAAATATGTAATATATATATATATAATATATATATATATATATATATATATATATATATATATATATATATATATATTCACTACTGTCAAATTTTTTTCAGACTAAAAAACTCGAAAAACATTTTCCATTAAAGAGTAATTACATCTCCAGTTTTGCAAATGTCGACGGTTGCTGGCGGTGTACAGAAGCATTTAAAAAATATCACTAAATACAAGGCAAAGGGAGGTGAAATTCACTGCACATGATGTGTAATGCGTGCAGAGTAAAACGAGTGTTCATTTACATACGTGCGATGTCTAATAAATAAAGATATAAGCACACCTGACGCGAGGCCGAGGCTTCAGGCTTTGGCACACTCACGAGGCTGTACCTTCAAAATGAAAGGTCCCAAAAGATAAAGAAAATACGATAACATTTTTACATGTCGTGTTTTAAAATAATGATTTTTCTTGCTACAAAACATCATATCTTCCAATCTCTGAATATTTCGAATAAAATGATTCCAAACCACCATTTTTGACAGGCTTTTATACTAGTAATGTAAATAAAGCATAAATAAAAATGGAAAATTTCCTCTCCATATTTCAGACACAGAGGATAAAATTAAAATTGTCATCCAAAAGGAAAAAAAAAAACAAACGGTTCAATAACTGAATGCACATATCGTTTTAAACAAAACATTGTTTAAAATAGATAATACACTGCAAGACTGCACCGAAAAGCAAACATTTTAATAACCACAAAAAATAACATGACAGCAGGCACTTTGGCATCTCTTGTGATGATTTACTTTCTGTAAACCTGAATGCAAAGTGCATGCATAGAGTGTATGTCCCAACTTCCATCACACAATGCAGACAAGTGCCAGGCTGAAGACCCAATATAAAACAGATAATCAAACGTAATGAGCACAGACTAAAATGAGCTGGATAAAGGGGCAGAGAGAAAAATGCATGAAAGTGGAAACAAGTATGGATAATCCAGCGTCTTTAGGGGGATACAAAAACAAGGGAAACAGGTTGACTTATGAGGAAGGGAGGGTCAGGTATCCAACAGGATGGTAGAGGTTGCGCACATGCCTTTGATACACATAGTCGCGGTTCTATTCTCAACCTGACTATAAACTGTCGTATTGGTACTTTATAGGCAAGGCATTGTTGCATCCGAGTGTGCCATCCCTCAGAGGGATGTTAAGTTGGGCATCTGTATGCCAGCATCGATTTCTGGTGGACATAAATTATCACTGTGTTTCAAAGAAGAGTCGGCCATCGTGAGCTGGTATACTGGCAAAATTCCAAATTCCTGCCTTAAAGTGCAATGGCATCAGCCACAGAGCTGCACTTCAGTGCAGCAGTGATTCAAGCAGTGAAACAAATTCTAACCAAATCCCATTCAAAGTGACAAAAAAAAAAAAAACGAACAAACAATATGCTGCAGGAATCAAACTGCACATTTCTGAGTGATTTATCCTCTTGATATGAAATGATCACTGAGCCTGTATGTCCAGTGCCTTCAGGATGTATTCATACCCCTCGACTTTTTCACAATTTGTTGTGTTCCAGCCTGAATTGAACATGGATTAAATTGAGATTTGTTTTGTCACTGATCTGCACATAATACCCCATAATGTCAGCAGTCCCAGCTTCTTAGCACCTAAAAACATGTCAATCGTTCATATTGTGATAAAAGCATCACATCTGGTACACACGTGCTTTGACAGTTTGCTAAATAATATGAGACGTAGACCCCCACAAAATTTGCCTTATAAGGGGGTCTGGCTTCATATTTTAAAAATAGCCACCATGAAATTTCAAAATACATTTCTTTGGGCATATCTCCACTTCTAATTAACATTTTTGAGTGCTCGACGTGTTTGAAGCGCAGGCAGTCCAACCTTGTAGCCGAAGCAGAGGACCCTTTGGGATGAAGTTGGTCTGCAATGAGTTAACTACAGATGGGCAGAGCTAATCTAATCATGTGAGAATACATACATTCTTTAAATACAAATTAAAGAATACAAATACTTTAAATTGTTTTTTTACTTGCAGACAACTGTTTGGGAAGTGCTGTGTTGAAGATCACCGCATTATACAGCTGTAGAAGTTAAGCCACCATTGAATGTAGCTGTCACCATGGAATGGAGTTGTTAGAACACAGCTTTAGTATATAGAAGTTCAGCAATGTTGTGATAATCCACCAGACCTAACAATGTGTCTAAAAAGATGGTGGTAGTGACTGGCAGTGCAGAGGCACTAATAAGGGACACTTCGATTCCCTCTGATTGGTCTAAGTGCAATATTTGTCAAATGAATAAAGAAGAACAATCTGCCAGATGTCCAGCAAAGTCCGCTAGATCATGCATTTCTGGCTCCGAATCATTTGTCTCCAACTTATTGGAATTTGAAAAGCTTGGTGAAATACCACTAGATGTAGATTCCAAATGTCTTGATGATGGTGAAGGTATCCATGAAACATTAGAGAACCACAGGACATGGTGGCACAAAATCTGTTACAATAGATTTGATTCCTATCATTTGGCTAGGGCGCAAAAACAGAAATGAAGTGAACAGACAGATGAGCGTAGTCCAATCAAGATGACAAGCAGTCATCGGAAATGGAAATGTGCACCAAACAATGTGTGTTTTTTGTGGAGAACGAGGGGGGAAAGACAGTCTCCACATTGCATCTACAATGAACCTTGATACTAGGATTAGAAAAAGTAGCAACCACCCTTGAGGACAGGACACTGTTGGACAAATTGGGAACAACCGACTTGGTAGCACAGGATGCTCAGGACCACACAAAGTGTTTGACTGCTCTCGACAAACGTGAAAGAAAAACACACAAAAGCTCAACAAGTGAGGCAGACCATGAGTCAGAAAAGAAAGCACTTTCCCCTACCTGAGTTGATGACTTACTTGCTGTAAAAGGGACTAAAGATCCTGAAGTGTGTCCAGTATTAAACCTCACTGATTTGTTAACAATGTATACAATCAGGCTGACATAAATGGGTGCTCTCATGGACACTCGACGGAATAGCACAATGCTCATAAAGATGGTGCCAGGCCTGAAAGCACACTCAGAGGGAAAACGTTTTGCTGATGTTTGAGAAAGACTTTGGAGAAGGGATAATGAGCGCATGCAACAAAAACGTTGAGTCAGATGCTATAATCCTTGCCAAAGCTGCCACGATAGTAAAGAGGGACATGTTTGAGATGAAATACAGTTTCAGTGGCTCTTTTGCAGGGAAATGCTAGGATGATGTGTCAGGACTCGAACCCCGGACCTTGAATTACAATGCTGTAATTATGAGAGACACAATCATCAATAAATATAATGGTTTATCACAGCAAGGATCATGTACCTTCACACACAACACAAGATGTCAAGAACAGGTCTATAATTTTCCTTCATTCATCAATCAACCCAACAAAGGATCATTTAAACCAAACCAATTAACTAATAATTAGACTAACAATCAATTAAACAACCAGCGAACGAAGCAGTTAACCAAACACCTGTGCACAGGTCGAACAGATTGCCAGAGCGAATATAACAATCTGCTCTCCCTATCTTCAGTCACCCCTCCTTATATATTCTTTTTTGGCGCATTACTCTGAGCAAGACCCTTTTTGAGGTGAGTGGCCTGACCTGCTCTTGCACAGAGCATGTTTCATGGTTTAGCCGATAAGAGTGTGGGTCTGCAGAAGCACCCTATTTGGGAGTCTTTCCCTGGTTTGAACAATGAACAGGGTCCCTGTTCGTGGAACTTTCACAAGACATTTGCATTAACAATTGCCATATCTTTCTTTATCTCAAAGCTCCAGAGGGGAGAGAGAGAGACAGAGACAGAGACAGAGACAGAGACAGAGACAGAGACAGAGACAGAGACAGAGACAGAGACAGAGACAGAGAGAGAGAGAGAGAGAGAGAGAGAGACAGAGAGAGAGAGAGAGAGAGAGAGAGAGAGAGAGAGAGAGAGAGAGAGAGAGAGACAGAGACAGAGACAGAGACAGAGACAGAGACAGAGACAGAGACAGAGACAGAGACAGAGACAGAGACAGAGACAGAGACAGAGACAGAGACAGAGACAGAGACAGAGACAGAGACAGAGACAGAGAGAGAGAGAGAGAGAGAGAGAGAGACAGAAAGAGAAAGAGAGAGATAGAGATAAATGGGGGATGGGGGGGGGTGATTCCCTCCCCCTTTTCTGGGTCAGCAGTGCTTTCCACATCACAGTCCTGGTGTGGAGATGAAGAGATATTCTCAGCATTATATTTTATACAATTCAGGGTTATATCTTAAATCATTAAAAAGCATCAGAACACTAATAAAACAAAAATTTAACTGTATGCAAGCAATAAACAAACTTTACTCAAAGGAAAATATTAAAAGCAAGTTTAAAGAGAAAGAAAAACTGAAATCTCTATTTCAGCCCTCACAAATGCAGTGCCAGAAAAATAAAAATAAAATTAGCGAATATGATTTTAGAAGGGCCAAATATAAAAGACCAAAGTGAGAATGACAATAAATCTGTTGGGCTCACAATTGTCCAAATGATAATGTTCAACAGTATCAAACACCAGACAAGTGGTGGGGTGAAATCATGGGTGGTTCGTCATATGAGAAACAGGGAGACACCATTTCTCATTTACCTAAGCCTTGTGATCCATGCACAGACACAGAGTAGGCAACAAATTGACAATCTGCATTTGTATGACATGTGCACAGGATACAAAAGACTCCTAACTATATCAATTGAACTGGGAAATAGGGTCAGCAACTTCGACCACAAACCAAATGTGGTAGGCCTATGTCCTCCACACCACATGTCAGGTCTCTTCATGGTGGTGGCAATGGATAATATCGACCACAACCGAAGCTCCAGATCATCAAAAGATAGTTTCCATGGGACGGCTACATCTCTGACACAACACCCAATGATGACTGTTCATGGGGAGGAGAGAAGTTTGACAGCCATATATGACAACACCATCAGTGCAACGAATACATGTCCCTTACGAACAACATATTCAGAAATCTCAACAGCTGGTCTGGATGCCACATTAAATTTTATCTAAATAGATTCCTCATGTCCCAAAACCATAGTCGAGCATTTAAAAGCACTCAAAAATGTTAATTAGAAGTAGAGATATGGCCAAAGAAATGTATTTTGAAAATATGATGCCATACCCCCTGAAAATGCAAATTTTATTGGGGTCCACCTCTTATCTTATTTCGCACTTGTGTACCACATGTGATGCTTTCATCACAATCTGAGCAATCTATGTGCCAAGAAGCTGCACTACAGTGGAATTTTTTTTTTATAGAAATTTTTACAAATGAATTAAAAATGAAAAGCTGAAATGTCTTGTGTCAACAAGTATTCAACCCCTTTGCTATGACGCTCCAAATTGAGTTCAAGTGCATCCATTTTTCCTTTTATCATTCTTGAGCTGTTTCTACAACTTGATTGGAGTCCACCTGTGGCGAATTCAATTGATTGGACATGATTTAGAAAGAAACACACCTTTCTACATAAGGTCCCACACCATAATCACCACTCTGACAGAACTACAGAGTACCTTGGCTGAAATGGGAGAACCTGCCAGAAGGACAACAGTCTCTGCAGCACTTCACAAATCTAAGCTTTATGGGAGAATGGCCAGACAGAAGCCACTCCTGAGAAAAAAGCACATGACAGCACACCTGGAGTTTGCAAAAAGGCATGAGAAAGACACTGAGAGCATGAGGAAAAAGATTCTGTGGTCTTATCAGATGAAAATTGAACTGTTTGGCCTGAATGCAAAGTGTTACATCAGGTGGAAACTGAGCACAGCTAATCACCCACATAACACCATGACGACTGTGAAGCATGGTGGTGGCAGCATCATGTTATGGGGATACTTTTCAGTGGCGGGGACTGGGAGATTTGTAAGGATAGAGGGAACAATGAATGGAGCCAAATACAGGCAAATCCTTGAGGACAACCTGCTTCAGAGTGCAAAAGACCTGAGACTGCGACAAAGATTTACGTTCCAATAGGACAATGACCCCAAGCATATGGCCAAAGCAACACGAATGGCTTCAGAACAAGAACGTGAAAGTCCTTGAGTGGCCCAGCCAAAGCCCAGACTTGAATCCCATTGAGAATCTGTGGAAAGACTTGAAGATTGCTGTTCACTGACACTCCCCATCCAACTTGACAGAGCTTGGGCAAATCTGCAAGGAAGAATGGGAGAAAATCCCCAAATGCAGATGTATAAAGCTGATAGACATATCAAAGACGACTCGAAGCTGTAATTACTGCCTAAGGTGCTTCTACAAAGTAATTGACTGAGGGGGCTGAATACTTATGTGGATTAGATATTTTTCTGAATTTCATTGTCGATTAATTTGTAAAAAATTCGAAAAACATGTTTCCACTTTGTCATTATGTAGTAGTTTGTGTAGATCGGTGACAAAAGAATTTCAATTCAATCCATTTTAAATTCAGGTTGAAACACAGCAAAATGAGACAAAAGTTGAGGGGTGTGAATACTTTCTGAAGGCACTGTAAAAAATAATCCCAAATCGTTAATGCATCTTCACTGGTGGTGGTGGTGTGTTGTGGTAAGAGTTGTTAATTATAGCTGTGCTACCATTGTTCATCATTCTGTTTGTGGCTCCAGAAGAGGAACAGATGCAGTGCAGGTATAATATTTATCAGCAGATGCTGTGTGTCTCTCAGAAATGTGAACTTCATTCAGCACCATCTCGCCAAAGGGATGTTCTGCATACAGCTGTTAACACCACAGAGAAAAAAAATATAATAATAATAAAAAGAACTGTCATTGTCGAAATTGAAAAAATACTGCTGAACAATCACATATTTACATTCATTCACAAAACAAATGCCAAGCAACAAAGAACTCTGCAACTGCACAATATCTAATAAGTGGCTTATTTAATTTGGCCGGAAAGTTTTCTTCTTTACAAAGAGTAAACATTTGAAACAAATATGAATATGATCTCTCCAGATGCTTGCAGAAGTTAAAGTCTGTTCATAATATTTTTCTTTGCGTAGATGTCCGATTCCCGTCCATAACATGGAAATACGAGAGGGAGAAGGAAATGCAAACAAAATAAACGTACGTGGGAAGGAGGGGTTAGGGTTAGCATCTGTAGATAAAAATGCCACCATTTTTACACATGCAATGTGTAGATGGCCCCAAAGATAAACAGCTACAAAGCACTGTCTTCTTACCTTAAGGATTTTACAAGCATCAAAAGATTCCCGATCTTTAAAGCCACGTCTCTCTTCCACTGTTGAAACATGGGATTTTGGCAAAATGCACAAAAAAAATGAGCAAAGCACATACTGATCAGAATTATGTTGAAGTGGATGGATTTTGTGATTGAAAGTTAAAAAAAAAAGAATAAATTATTGTTTGGTCGTTTTTCCAATGTTGGTTCCAGAAACATGAACTCCTTTGCACAATTTGGATTTAAATAGATGACAGGATATTGAAAATGCCTGCTGCATCCAGAAAACGACGAAACATCAGGTGAATACACAAGTTTGCACAATGTTTTGTGAGTGACACACACACACACACACACACACACACACACACACACACACACACACACACACACACACACACACACACACACACACACACACACACACACAATTTGGGATGGAAAATCTTAGCATCATGTCAGGGATGGATGGGATTTGTGGTGGAAAGAAGAAAAGAAAGATTGGATTTCAGATGAGTTGGCCTGTTTATAGCTTTACCATTTGAACTTCTGACTCCTGATGTAGGCAAGCCAGGTTCAAGTCCCAACTACCATTTGTGTTTGTCCATTGCCTGTTAATGTTCTTGTAATTCATATCGATGTACACTGATGCTGTGCATGTTGTAAAAATTATAGTTTATCCTGAATATGATTCTGATCAGTATAAAGAGTTAAGAAAGAAATTTGCTCAATGTGGTAAAGAAAAACAGTCAGTTTCTATTTTACGAGCAGGAACCTGTGGAACTCTCCCTTTATTTGGGCAGTGTATAGACAACGAAGCACTGTCTCACATGCTCTGGGAAATTTATGTTTACTGCTAACAACCCAGCGTTAACTTTAGCCATCTGCACACTTATTGCCAAAAAATAATGTGATGAATTTGCTTTTTGTTCCCAGAGATCAGACACTGAAGTGAAAATAAATGATAAATTGCAACATGAAAGTGTAAATTATGGCAAATGAAAGTGACAATGAGGGGAAAAACCATGTTGTTTTATACATCTCACCAAAACAAACTTGGAACTTAGCATTCCAGGGGCATCATCTTTGTTTCCATTGGCATCATTTTTGCTTTGTAATGATGAACAACAGTGATCATAAGTAAAAAAACAAACAAACAAAAATACGTTTTATTTCAGTGGCGGAACTAAGGGGAGGGAAGGTGGGATGGGCCCCCTGGTAATCCAGTTTTTATGTATAGCCTACGTTTGTTGTAATGAACTATAAAAGGTTTTGTTTACCGAGCCAAATAAGTCAATTTTAAGTTAAAAAAAATATATAAAATGACCGTTTTACAGCCATTTTTCCCTGCTGTGCAAGGGTTTGGCTTTTTGTGAGGCAATGTTTTATGGCCGGATGCCCTTCCTGACGCGAACCCTGGTCGCCTCTTACGACACACAGGGATATGGTACACCTATTCTAACCGGGGCATACACCGGGACCAGTACACTGGCACTCATTTCGCCGACCTCGGAAGGATGACAGGCTGAGTCAACCCCCTGGTGTTAATTCAGCAGCCAACGGGGCTTGAACTCAGGACACTGGGATCCCAAGCCGCCACCCTAACCACTAAGCCAACACCAGGCTTAATTTTAAGTTAAAAAAAAGCAATATTTTCTTGGGAGCTGTTAACCCTCCAAATTTCATTCTGAATCTGCCCCCGAGTTCATACAATCCCACTATAAACAACGTTGCGGGTTACTTGGCCTGCAGCATGTTCACTCAGTCTCCTTATCCTGATTTCATTCTGCTTGGCAAAGATGCGCAGATCGAGTGGGTCTCCTACTCTACTTGCTGCAATGTACAGCTATCCGTGTGTAAAAGCACTGATGGGAAGCAGGACTCCACACCGCCACAGGCTCTGATGCTGGCTTGTGTTGATCGTCATTGTAAAGGCCGGCCTGAATGGAAACTGTCGTCGGCGGAGTTCGAAAGGAAGATCCGTGTCAGACGGAGAAAGAAGAATTCTAGAAATAAGGAGAATAAACCCGACATGCTCACCACCGAGCATCCACACCTCAATAAGAAGATCAGTGACCTTGGTAAAGATGTAACGTGTTCCGTTACAGTGGCCATTGCGAGGATTGAGATTTCACAAGAGCATGATGGGAGTGTTAACCTTCAGTGACATGTATGATGGCAGACCGAAGATTTATTGAGTTAAGAAACTCAGGTGGATGAAGGGCAGATAGGTTTCGATCGTCCAAATAATTTAATCGACACTTTTGATGATGAAAGTGTCACCCGGCAGGCGGTCAATGATCTCACTGTTGAGAAGATCATCCATGTAATTTGCTGTGGTTAAAATCGCAAGTGAAGTCAACCACTCAGAATTTCTATGATTGGACAGTTCTTCAAGTCCGGCATAGACATGGTTGATCACATCATTTTCCGAGTTCATACAAAGAGCAGGTTGTAATGCAATTACGTCATTGTAAAGGTTACCTTCCACAAAAGGTAGGTGCCCCTCATTCAGTTGCAACAACCAATCAGCATCATGCTCAAATCATTTTCGACTTACTTCATGTACACCATCAAATGAAATGAGCACGCAATGTTGACCGAGAACTTCAGTGGGAAAAGTGTAAGTTGGCCATGGAAGAAGATCTATATATATATACATCTCATTTTCCTATTCATTCCCTTGTTTGTGGAATACAAGTGGGGCCTCACTGTCACTGCATTGCATTTTTACCCATTTGTCAACTAACTCTTCCATGAGCTTTCATCTTGCACCCAATTTTTTTTTTTTACCACAATCAATTATGTTCATATCATCACCATAGAGGCACAGACGATGTTATTTAGTGTTAGTAAGCTTGTTAAAATGGTGAAAAACAAACAAACATGGTTAAAATAAAAAAAGAACAAACCTTTGGATGTTTTCGAATCTGCCCCCTGAACTACTTTCTTCCTGAATGTTGTATTCAGTAGAGTCAAATGTAGTTTCACCTGCTCATAATCCTTTTTCAAAAACACAGTGTTGGAGAAATGGGAAACCAATCCATTGGCCAATTGCTGCAGCCTGAAACAGCAACAACAACATCATTTATATCATATCTCAGTGCGTTATCACACATGATACAGCATGTTTAATCATTGCAACACTTCCTTTCCTTTAACGATGTTCCAATCAGAATAGGACTCATCCCATTACTGAACCCAATAATCAGGCTATTTATCTTTTGTTGATAAATATGGGGCAAATTTAGAGGAGCAATGCTCATGGAAGAGTATGTTTGATCTGATATTGGGACAAACATAAACAGAATGAACAAACAGGATAAGAGGAATGGAGGAGGGGAGGAAATATTGAAACTAGCAAGTAAGATAGGTTGGTTAGGAAAGGTTAATGGGGGTAATAAAAATCATGGGTCGGACTTGGTGATGACAAGATGGTGGTGCACTGCTTGCTTGAAGCCGTGAATAGAAGAGTGAGACAGAACAACCTCTGGATAGATGTGAGAATCGAAGAATAAAACGATAATTGTAACCAAAATTCAGATTACAATTCTAGTTAAACTTGTTTTATATGAAATTTATCAAGGTATTGTCATGTTCTTGGGGGTCGTGATGATCCAGAGAGAGCAATCAGGCGACTATGCCCCCAAAAATGCGGCAACCACACCTGAGTCATGGAGCTGGTTGCAGCCTGGATTCTCAGTGATTGGAATAAACAGGGAGTTGAACCAAATGCCAGTGAAATAGGAGTTGTGCCACATTATTGGTAACAGAAAACTAACTCTTTCTTTGCAATCCACCCAAATTACCGTAAACCTAACCGGAACTAAGCAAATGCAAAAAGCAACAGTTTACCAAAGCACATCAGCACAATCTATGAATTCTGAAATCAGGGGCCACAGTCACAGTTTCTAATTTAATACCAAAGGGAGTCCATACATTATAGTTGTCTTGAGCACATCTCTTACATACCAATAACTACCCTTTTACCTTTTCTGTTTTATACCCGATGCTAAGTTTTGCTCCACCGCTGACCTCACACTTTGACGGAATTCAGCTCCATTTCGTGTAATCCTTTTATATATTCTGTCTATTTCACTCACAATTCCTGGAAGCTTTCCATCAATTCTGGCAAATATTTTATTCCCAATTACAGCAATAAGTTTGACCCAATGGTTCATGGGTAACATGATCTGTGGAATTAACTTAGCAGTAAGTAGTGTTGACTAATTATAAAGTTTTGCATTTTGTTCTACCAAAGTAACAGTTTCTTCATCTATCGTCACATTGAAAAGTTTGTATTTTGTTCATCCATCTTGGTACTCAAAATAGTCATTATATGAACCACTTAAATAGAGTTTATTTCAGTTTTTTTTTTAGCACCAACAAATCACCTGCAAAAGACTGGCTTTTGTCATATTATTTGATTGGAAAGGGGGGACGGTATGCCGAATGATACGAAACAAATTTTGTTTTGACCACTGAAAAATGAACACATGTATCCAAAATACTTCTCAAAAGTAATTAAAGATGACACTGGAATGATGGAATGATAGAATTCGGTTTTAAGAACTATGTTGAAATCATTGATGCAAGTAATTTATAGATTAATCAGGACTGTCAAAATACAAACTTCTCGATTTACAACTACTCCAAACCACAGAGCCTCACCTCACCTGTCAGAGCCATCCTTTGTATGGACCTTGCCATACAGAATGTCCACCATGGCAGGATCATCATTCATGTACTCCACACCGCAGATCGACACGCTCAGTGGTTCATCACCGACGATGTCCCTACAAGATAAACACAGAGAGATACATTTTTCTAATTGTCTCTTTAAATTACAAACAGATGTCAAAAACTTCATGACATGGTACCTGCTTCATTTATCTTGTGCTTTTTTGTAAAAAGTTTGCTATTGGTAGAACAACACAGGTCACTTATTTTAGTTCAGATTATGGTTTTAAATCACGCACGCACACAGGCATGCACACTTTATTCTGTTTGTTCAGTCACACAGAATGCATCCCAGAGTTGTTTGGCCAAATAGGGTTGTGCCTAACATTTGTCTATTGAGCAAAATGGTTGTCTACTCAGTAAATATTAGTGCCACCAGGCTCAGTGACAATGGTTCGAGCACCTGCTCTGAGTCTGACAGGTGAGTAGTTTGAACCCTGACCGAGTCATACCAAAGACAGACTAAAAATGGTACATGCTGCTTCCTTGCTTGATGCTCAGAATTTAACGGATAGAACAGGGACAAACAACCATTGGTTGGCATCCGTGGGGAATAGCAAATTCCTCCTTAATTGCTCTGCTGAATGTGAAGAGAAAAGACATCAAAAGAATGGCGATAGTAGTACCCATTGTGCTCTGGGAAGTGACATCACTTCCCCCAAGCTCAGTGGCCGTGTTTGCACGATATCAAGTCCACTGTTGTCTCTGGCATTTGCCTATGTGTGTATACGATGTGTTGTCGTTGTATGTTACAGTTCCACCATGAGCAGTAGATCCTGTAGGGGGGAGGGAGGAAACCCTCTGGTGAGTTGTTCTACCCCTCTGGAGATCCTTCTGCAGCTCCTTGAGCAGGTGGCTCGCTTTCCTCATGACAAATCAACGACTAATGGAATGGCTACAGCATGGGAAACTCAAGGTGCACATTCCTTGCTTTTTTCAAAATATAGTTACCCTTCAATTTAAAGGGAAGGTCGTGAAAATTTTTGGGGGGAAAAAAAATCCATTTTATTCACTGCCTCCCTCGGTTGCGTTCTGCCTGCTCTATTCACATGTGGAAGCCAAACATCGGTAGTGATCAAACCAATGCATTTTAAAAGTTGGTCCATTACTCAATTGCCAGTGCACCACACCTGATAAGGGGAGCAGTGGCGTTCAGGTGTGCGACAGCTTGCTCCACCTCATGGGGGCTTAGCAGCGTCAGAACACAAAGGGTGAGGTGCAGTCGGTGAGGACGTTGGAATATAGTGCTGTCCATACCTCTGCACTGTACATGACACAAACACGCGGCCCAGACAAATTACTGAGGACCGAATCAAAAAGGCGAAATAATTAAAATAATACCAAATGTGCATATTCAAAATTAAAATAAATAAAACTCATACAATATAAATAACAACATCAACATCTTTATTTTTTAACCATGCCAATAAACACAACCCCAAACAGCCCTGGCAATGACTGGCATGTTGATAGGGGGATATGGGAGGGGAGGGAAGGGTTGAATATTAGGGTGTTTCATATTGCAACTTTTTTGCGCTCGTCAAGTTGGCTACACGTCGTTGCTTTCCAATATGGATAAAAACCCCACTCCCCGATTTTTAGAATTTTCCTCCCAAAAATGGCCGCCGGCCGCTATTTTTTCCAAAATGGTGGCCTTTTTCGCATTTTGACACAGAAATTGACTCCTACACCTGCTAAAATACGTTAATGTTACTTGATATGTGTATGTTTGTAGATGATTATGATTGCTATGTCTGCTAGCAGTCGGGGACTAGACATTAGGCATCCAATATGGCGGAAAAATCCAAAATGGCGTCCAAGATGGCCGATTTTTGGCCACTGGAAAGTTGTTCCCTCCGATGTGGGTTCTAATATGTCTAGTTATAGGTTTTTGGGTGTGCTGAATTCGTTTTTATGCTCTAAAATGCAGTATATCTGTCACAGAGACGTCTGCGGGGGTCATGCTCTCGCGTTAAGAAGTAGTTCTTGCAAGTCCGAAGAAGAATTTTGAATATTCTCGCCCTCATTGATATCAGGTGTCGATTCGACACCTATGGTATTTGACACCGCAATTGGTCATTTTTGCTCTTGCAGATTCCAACATGCCCACAGATGAGCGAGAAACGATGGCAAAACTGTTGCATCAGACACCTAGACTACCTCATGATCAACTCAGCTCAGGAAAGCCAAAATTTCCGGCCGTGGATGAGAATGAGAGTAGTGACCTGTGTCTCAGCAGTTTCATCGATGACGACTCGTGGCGGTTATTCAATCTTCTTGAACTATATGATGTACTAGATGTAGAATGGATGTGTGAGCCTGCAAGCACATGGCCAGAAAGTGATGGTTACCAAAAATTCGCAAACTATGTGCACAATGTTCACATAGTTAACGACCTTGCAGAGCGTGGAATTAAGTTGATTTCGGATTTTATAGACAAAATGAGGGATGAACAGCAAAGGCAAGCTTTGCTTTAAGTGGTTGAGTGGAACAGGCAGAATTATTCTGGATACACGAAAACCACTCTTCATAAAATGGAGATAACTATATGAAGCGAAGTGTGAGCATTGATGTTTTTGAACTCTGGAAATTTTAATTTGAAATGTCGCTACAGCCATGTATGCCATGCCATGGCCAATATTATTGATTATCGAAGCTGATAGGTACGCATACATGAATTCATATTAGAACATTCATTATGGCATTAGTATACTAGTAATTCGTGTATATACTGTACATGTTAAATAAATACATGTTTGACCTTCGAATATTTAATTGTTATTTTCTGATATCATTGAGGAGGAGAATATTCAAAATTCTTCTTCGGACTTGCAAGAACTACTTCTTAACGCAAGAGCATGACCCCGCAGACGTCTCTGTGACAGATATACTGCATTTTAGAGCATAAAAACGAATTCAGCACACCCAAAAACCTATAACTAGACATATTAGAACCCACATTGGAGGGAACAACTTTCCAGTGGCCAAAAATCGGCCATCTTGGACGCCATTTTGGATTTTTCCGCCATATTGGATGCCTAATGTCTAGTCCCCGACTGCTAGCAGACAGAGCAATCATAATCATCTACAAACATCCACATATCAAGTAACATTAACGTATTTTAGCAGGTGTAGGAGTCGATTTCTGTGTCAAAACGCGAAAAAGGCCGCATTTTGGAAAAAATGGCGGCCGGCGGCCATTTTTTGGAGGAAAATTCTAAAAATCGGCAAGTGAGGTTTTTATCTATATTGGAAAGCTACGACGGGTAGCCAACTTGACGAGCACAAAAAAGTTGCAATATGAAACACCCTATTGAATATGTATCTAACTATATTTGCTAATAAATGTCAGTGTGTGTGTGTCAGTGTGTCTCTTCCATGACTCCAAAACCATGAAACATAGTGGCCCCAAACTTTGCATGCATATGAAGTGAAATTTAAGGTCGTGTAGGAATGAAATTTAGGTGGTTGGGATCATTCAAACACCCCTTTTGAAGAGAAATAATGGTCTTATTTAATTATCCTTTATCAAGGAGTCATCCTTGGTCACCTCAATATCCCGAGCTGGAATCTTAATTTACATTTTTTTGGCCTGCTCAACAATGCCATGATTTGGAACAGGCCGTAACAGTTTCTTAATGATGAAGTTACTTTCCTCAATCATATCATCGAATGTCTGATCATCAAACCTACGAATCGCTGGATACATTGCAATGCTTACAAATGCTCGGAGACACCAGCGTCTCACTCAAACCCCTCTTTTTTGTAGACCCTGTCGATGCTCGTATGAGAGCCAACACAAAACGCACAGCAAGGGGGGCATGAGCCAAGAGGGGTGGGAGTGGGAAGGACAAAACAGTGGGGAACAGAGACATAAGGAGATGTGTGAAAGAGAGAGGGATGGGGTGGGGGGGAACATGGGGTATACAAGATGGACATTACAGGGAGTTTCAGGAAGGAAAGCAGGGAATTTGAAGGAGGACAGTTTGGGGTGGATTAACGCAGAAAGAAAAGATCATGGTTTTGGATGGTTGAAGATGAGAGGCGGTGGTAAACAGCTGTTTTGAAGACCTGGAGGGAAGGGTGGGATTGAAGAGTGTGTGGGAGTTTATTCCAAAGGCGGAAAAAAAGAGGAATGAAAGAGTGAAGGTGAGCAGTGATTCGTGATTTTGGTAGTTTTATCAGAAGGGGATTGTTGGCAGACCTTGAGCGCCCTGCGGAAATATGGTGGCGACAAATCGCAGAGAGAGCAGGGGAGGCGAGACTGGAGAGGAGACGGTAGAAGACAGTAAGACCACTGACCTGCCTGCGGTGAGAGAGTGAGAGGGCCAAAAGACAGCCTCGTCATGGGAGATGCCAATGATCGGAAATGCCTTAATTTCCACAGCTTGAAGCCGAGAAAGTTTTTTTTGAATGGACTTCTTCCAGAGGATTGTTGAGAAAGTAGACGGGGGGGTCCAAACGGTCCTTTCGGCGAGATAAAGTGAGAGTGTGAGATATGTCCGGATTGAAAGACTTGTTCCACGTGTTGGACCAGTTTGTGATTTTACCCAGATCTGCAGTGAGCGAAGAAGCTGCTGCTTTCGGTCTGAAGGATGACAGATGGTAGAGCAGAGGGTGGAGTCATCAGCAAAGCGATAAAGATGATTTTCCAGAGAGCCGGAGAGATGATTGATGAAAACCAGAAAAAGAACAGGGCCCAGAACGCTGCCTTGAGGAACTCCAGCTTGGACAGGAAGAGGGGATGGAAGAACACCATTTCAGGCCACATGTTGACAGCGACAGGAGAGGAAGTCTGCGAAGTCTGAGAGGGAGAGGTAGAGTTCACTGAATGTTCACTGATTCACAACTTGCCTTTGCCTCATGGAAAGCAAACCCAACTGAGGGCAATCTCAGTTCCTTCCATAAAGCTCAGAACAAGTGTGTATCTAACCTCAGGAGAGCCAGAAAACAACATCTTTCTCATCTCAAGTCTGAACTCTCAAACCTCTCTCCCTCCTCAAAATCCTGGTGACGTCTAATCAAATCTGTTTCTGGTGTATGATCCCCCTCCATCCCTCCCTTACCTCAAATGGCCGCACTCCTGATACCGCACGTGAAAAAGCTGAATGCCTAAACTCGGTGTTTGCAGCTAAATCTTGTGTCCAAAACCCATCACTTTCTCTACCCACCTTACCCAGTCACCCCCAACTGTCCCTGGACTCTGTGTCCTTTTCTCCTGACAAGGTGGAGAGCTTGTTGTCAAACCTCAACTCAGATTCTGCAACCGGTCCAGACGGCATCAGCCCACGTGTCCTCAAAGCCTGCTCTTCTGCTCTTGCTCACCCTCTCTCTGTTCTATTCACCCTCTCATTTGCTCAAGGTAATCTGCCATCTGCTTGGAAATCAGCAAACATCCATGCCCTGCACAAAAAAGGTGCAAAAACAGATCCCTGCAACTACAGACCAATCAGCCTTCTCCCAATCATCAGCAATGTTATGAAATGCATCATCGCTTCAGACATCAAATCCTTCCTCTTCTCCAATGGCTTGATTTCTGATCATCAATTTGGTTTCAGACCAGGTCACTCCACCCTGGATATGCTGCTTCTGCTCTCCCAACAACGGATGGAAGTCCTCAATGCCAGACAGGAAATCCGAGCCGTATCCCTGGACATATCACTTGCTTTTGACACAGTCTGGCACCCTGCCCTGCTCACCAAACTCTCTTCCTATGGTATCCAAGGCCATCTCCACTCATGGCTCACAGACTTCCTCTCCTGTCACAGTCACCGTGTGGCCCTAAATGGAATTCTTTCATCCCCCCCCCCTTCCTGTCCAGGCTGGAATTCCTCAAGGTAGCGTTCTGGGCCCTGTTCTTTTTCTGGTTTTCTTCAATGGTCTCTCCGACTCTCTGGAAAATCCTCTATATCTCTTTGCTGATGACTCCACCCTCTGCCATACCATCTGTCATCCCTCAGACCAGCAAGCAGCAGCTTCTTCGCTCACTGCTGATCTGGATAAAATCACAAACTGGTCCAACACGTGAAACATGTCTTTCAATCTGGACAAATCTCACACTCTCACGATGTCTCTTTGAAAGGACCGTTTAGAAAAACCCCCAATCTACTTTCTCAACAATCCTCTGGAAGAAGTCCTTTCTTTCAAGCTTCTGGGTCTCACTATCTGCCATGACCTTTCCTGGGAAAGCCACATTTCAAACCTCGCCTCCAAAGTCAGTCGCCGACTGGGAATCCTCCGTCGTGCAAAGTCCTTCCTTGGCCCACCTGACCTCCTGACCACTTACAAAGCTTTTGTCCGCAGCGTGATGGAGTACTGCTCTCCCCTCTGGGGTGGTGCTCCTGCCTCCCACCTTTCTCAGCTTCACGCTGTAGAAACCAAGGCATTTCGGATCATTGGCATCTCCCGCAATGAGGCTGAGTCTTTGGGCCTCTCACCGCAGGTTGGTCGGTGGTCTTTGTCTTCTACAGTCTCCTCTCCAGCCTCAACTCCTCCCCCCCCCCGCTCTCTCTGCGATTTGTCCCCACCACATTTCCGCAGGGCGCTCAAGGTCCACCAACAACCCCCTTCTGGTAAAACTTCCAAAATCATGAATCACTGCTCACCTTCAGTCTTTCATTCCTCTTTTTTCCCACCTTTGGAATAAACTCCCTCACTCTATTCATTCCCATTCTTCCCTCCAGGCCTTCAAAACAGCTGTTCACCACCACCTCTTATCATCCCCCATCCAAATCCTCGATCTTTTCTACCCTCGATAATCCACCCAAGCCACCTCCTTCAAATTCCCTGCTTTCCTTCCTGAAAGTCCCTGTAATGTCCATCTTCTATTCCCCATGTTCCCCGTCCCATCTCTCTCCCTTCCACAGATCTCCTAATGTCTCTGTTCCCCACTGTTTTGTCCTTCCCACTACCCCCCCCTCTTGTCTCATGCCCCCCTTGATGTGCGTTGTGTGTTAGCTCTCATACGAGCCTCGACAAGGTATACAAAAAAAACAAACAAACAAAAAATCACCCCTTGACTCACCCCCACCAACAACACTCCGTACACATGCACACAATCACCCATCAATGCTCAAGCTACCTAAAAGTCCTGCCAACATCCCGAAACCCCTCTATCTCTAAAACTTCCAGATACCTATCAAATTCCAACTTAAACTTATCTACTATTTCTGCTGCCAATACCTTTCCAGGGAAGCCATTCCATGCATTAACTTTCAGAGATTCAACAGTGAGTGATTTAGGTTAAAAAAAATTTTTTTGAAAAATTTGAAAACAAAAGTTTGATATATTTCTTATTTAACTGCTCTTTAATATCTCAGCCTTTGTAGCTGTGTGAACAGTATTATTAAATGATCCCTGACCCCATTCATTGGTGTGTGTAGGGAACTGATTTAGCCCCCCCACCCCCTCCCAAAAAAAATTGATCTCTTCAAAATGCTAACAGGATTAGAACAGCAACGGTACCCGTGCTAGTCTCTCTTTTAAATATATAAAGTAGTAGTTTATTGTTATGGTTCTAGGAACCGTATGAATACAACACACAGGTGTCCCAAGTCAGTTATTCCATTAAGTATATGTAGAGACAGATCCCTTCCTTGTGTTTAGTGGGAAAATTAAAAGGGGTGCATTGCGATGTTTTTTTTAGTTAGATTAATAAATCTTTATATCCCCACTCCAATTCATTGCAAAGGCTAATCCACGACAACCCACGGTACCCTCTGCCTGCTTGCCCCTCCTCTCGCTTGCAACTGAACAACCGCGTGTTCACCTACTCGCCTAACCGGCGACTCGTTGTCCGAGGCAAAAATCCTCTTACAGTAGTTCATTTTTGGCGAGTTCGCACGTGTGGAGGGGGCAGGCTTCCCGGTATGGCCGAAACCCCGCCCAGAAAGGGCAGACCAATGGAAGCCCCATCCAATCAAGGCGGACAGTGACGTCAGCTTCAACAAGGCCCCTCCCCGCTGAGGGAGATGGATAAATTACGACACCATCCTCAGGGTGGAGTGCTTGGAGTTCGGAGAGTTCGTGAAGTGCTGAGACAGTTCGTTCTGTGCTGGAGTCTTGAGTTCTTTTGGAATCTGGAAAAGAAGCGAAACTGCAACAGACACTTGGAAGCCCGAATCCTGTCCCAAACCAGGATGGTTTAAAGAAGGATCTGTGGAGGATCCAAGGAGTTCTTTGGGGGTCGTTCGTTGAGAGCGAGAGAGTGAGAGACCCAAAGACTCAGCCTCAACGCGGGAGATACCCAATGATCCTGGCTGCCTTGGATTCCACACACACACACAAACTCCACACGTGTGGCTGTGGGCCGAGCTGCGCGACCATTGTCAGGTGCCGCACCACGGAGCATCCCTTTCCCCAAAATGCTCAGGTAACGAGAACTGCAACCTCAACTCTCTTCCTCCCTGGCTACAAAAGTCCTTTGCCTTCAACTGGGTTTATTTTGTCCGAGTGTGTGTCTGAGTGTGTGGCGCCGTCCATTAGGTAGAACTGTCCAAGTTATTCGAACCTTGTAAATCTTGCCTGTATTATTCTCACGACAAGTCTGCTCTGTGTCTGCTTTATAGGTTGCTGTAAAATTGTTGCACTACATCTTTCTCTCATCTTCCCCTGCATAACATCCCTAATAAACCTGTTACCTGTACCACATAACTTTCCTCGCTTTATTGTAAATAAATTATTATTACAAATGTTCCCACTTCGTTTTCATCTTTTCCTTTATTGGTCCAGCATGGTTCGGATCTGAGTTTAGCCGGGTTTTTATTCTGTTCATCTGACCCGATATTCTGTTCATCCTAGCCAGTACGTTCTTGGTGGGTCCGCTCAGCTGCATCCGAACCGGAAAGGTAGTTGGTAGAGTGATCCGGTTCGGGCAAGACGTACCGAGGGCATGCTTCCCCGGTAGACGACACCGCGTGGTTAATTAGGTAAATTGGTTCTAGACAAAAAGACCCTACGCTATGCGGTGAAGGTATTGGTGTCCACGGTCAGTTAAGCGACCCACCGCCTCACGGAATTATCCATGAGCGGCGGCCTACAATTCCGGGAGTCTGGTGAGAGACTACGTAACTTTCCCCACCGAGAGGTCATTCTCGCCACCGGACCTCCGGCCCGCAACAGTAAGTTTGTTTGTTTGTCCTCTTATAACTCGAGAACTACGCATCCCAGAGCAAAACTAAAGTCATATTTTGGAATCAGCACGTCTCAGAGGTACTACAGCACACCTTAGATGTAAAAAAAAAAAAACCGAAAAAAGATCGTCAATTTTTTTTGGCCGTTTCAATTTTTCTGACACCATTGATTGATTTTCCGCATCGCGACTTTTTTTACTCACAACCTGATCAAAATAAGACAAAGACAGACCAGTGGATGGACAGACCAGTGAACGTTTACAAAGCTTCTGATGAAAAATTTGACTTTCTGATTTTAGAGGCCCTGAAGAAGGAAGAGCTCCATTGGTCCCAAGGCAGCTGCATCTCAGAGAAAACACACGAAGAGACAACAGGAGACAGAAGAGGAGCAAGATGCCAGGCTAAATGAACAGGTACAGCGGCAACAGCAGCAGCGACAAAATGACACTGAAGAGGAGCGATCAGCCTGGCTCAATGAACAGGTTCATCGGCAACAACAGCGGCGAGCAAATGAAACTGAGGTAGAGTGTGATGCAAGACTTGAGGCAATGCGTCACCGCACTGCAGAAGCACGAGCTCTGGCCCGGGCACAAGAGTACAACAATGCCAACAGGGTGGCATTCACGTATGACCCGGCTGACCCAACAACTCATGCAGACATTGGCCGAATGGACCAAGTCTGCACCCACTGCTCTGCTTACAAGTTCAAGGGAGAGACCAAGGGTGAGTGCTGAAGCGATGGCAAGGTCGTCCTTGAGCCCTCTCCTGCTCTTCCTCCCTTGCTGAAGGAACTTCTCTCAGGTGAAGGTCCCCTCAGAAAGCACTTCCTTGACAACATTCGGACGTATAATGGCAGCTTTGCGCTGACGAGCTTCGGGCACAAGGAAGCTGAAGTCCAGGGCTGGAACCCAAGCTTCCGGATCCAAGGTCAAGTGTTCCACCGCATTGGCAGCTTGCTCCCGCCTGAAGAGGGCCAGCTAAAGTTCCTACAGGTCTACTTCCTGGTCTCACATGCCAAGGGGCTGTCTGCCAGGAACCACAGTGGCCTCAAACCACACATCCTTGAGATGCTCACAAAGTCGTTTCATGAGAATAAGCATCTGGTCCGTGAGTTCAAGACTGCAAGAGATGTACTTGCGGAAGGAGGAAACTCTGAAGAGCACCAGATCATCATCAGAGAGAACAAGCAACTGCAAGGAGAGCACACACGCCACTACAATGCCCAATCTGCACCAGAAGTCCCCATCCTAATGGACAATGAGCCAACAGAACCCAGAGACATTGTCCTCAGACTTCGCGATGGGCCACTTAAAAGGATCAGTGAGTTGCATGCATCTTATGATGCACTCCAGTATCCCATATGGAACATATGGCTCCAGAATCCATCTGGTGGCCAGGACTGCTACTGGACAGGATGGACGAAACTCACACAGCTGCAGTACTACAGCTACCACATCATGGTGAGAGAGGGCAACCACATACTGCATATGCGACGACTCTTTCAGCAGTTTCTGTTCGATGTCGACTGCAAGATCGAGACAGAGCGACTGGGCTTTATCCGCGGGGAGCAAAATAACTTGCTTGCTGATAACTACGCCAACCTCTGTGACAGCCTCATGAGCACTGATGATGAACGCTGACGACAAAGAAATGTGAAATATGTCCAAATCCAATGTGATATATATTAAGCACCACAATTTACCCCTTTCTTCTTCCTCTTTTTTTCCCCAGGCAATGCCGGGTATTCCAGCTAGTATCAAACAAACAAACAAGCAAACCCCCAAAAATCCAAAATAAGTAGAGACTTACAAACATGCAGTACTTTTATTTTATTCTGAGTGAAGAAAGCACCTCACAAAAATATTTGAAAACTAGCTGGAGCTCGTAAATCAACTTGTAGTTATTGAGCTCATTATTTGTAGTTAATTAGCCTAATCAACTCAGGAGATCATGATGATCATTTTGGTGTATCACATTCCACACCAGAACACTCCAGTGGAACTCCACAAAAAAGCATGCCCCCCCCCCCCCAACCACAAAAAAAACACATACACACACCTCATACATTTATAGTGGAGTCTTAAAGGGTCTGCAGGGTCTTAGAGGTCTTTTGCATCCTTAGGGTCTTTTGTGTCTTAAAAGGTCAAAGGGGTCACAGTGGACTCAAGGGTCAAAAGGGTCGATTTTTTCGGAGAAACTTCATATGTTAGAAAGGTTCTTCTTCTTCATTATTGACGGACGGACAGACGGACATAGTCAAATAATGACGTAGCTTCACCGCTTACAAATACTTGAAGAATGTGTGTTGTGGAGCATCTCCCAGCATTTCGATTTGGCTCCACACAAGCAATTTGATGAGTTACTATCGCAGTCTTTACACACGTACAAATATAAATTTAACTCAAGTGACAGAAAAAAACATTTCTAGCTAACATTATCCCCAAAACTAACAAAAAATCAATTTCCGCTGCCAAACATGCATGGTAATGCGACAGCGAAAAACCAATTAACTTCCCATGAGGCCTTGCATAGTTTAACAAGGACAAATGTGTCCAAGAGCCACGTCCTAAAGGTTTTGTCTTCACCAGAAGAACAAGAACAAGAACAAGAACAAGAACAAGAACGAGAACAAGAACAAGAACAAGAACAAGAAGAACAAGAAGAACAAGAAGAACAAGAAGAACAAGAAGAACAAGAAGAACAAGAAGAACAAGAAGAACAAGAAGAACAACGCGGAGCTCTCTTAGAGCCAGCGATCGCAACGCGACGCGGCTAAGAATATGGTGGAGTTCGCCTGCGACCAATCACCTTCCCAAGCGGCCTTGCATGGTGTGCAAAAATAGCCGTGTTCTTCAATCAATAGCGAGGGAATTTGGATTGAAAATGTATGAAAATCAAGATAGAAAGTACACCCGTGCGGGAGTGACGGTCATCTCTGCGAGAAAATATATAGCCTCCTGAAGGTAGGGCAGTTTTTGCAAACTTTGAAGTCACGTGACGCGAAAACGAAAGCGAAATTCGAAAATCCGGCCTGACAAAATTTAGATATTGTCCCATACATTCATATGCCACAATCAAATTCAAGGTTGCTTGAGAAATGTAGGAGATAGATTTTGAAAATCGTCATTTTCGCATGAAAATCGTCATTTTCGCATGAAAATCGTCATTTTCGCATTTTTTGCTAACTTTGAAGTCACGTGACATGAAAACGAAAGCAAATATCGAAAATCCGGCCCGACAAAATTTAGATATTGTCCCATACATTCATATGCCACAATCAAATTCAATATTGCTTGAGAAATGGAGGAGATAGATTTTGAAAATCGTCATTTTCGCATTTTTTGCCAACTTTGAAGTCACGTGACACAAAAACGAAAATCGAAAATCCGGCCCGACCAAATTTAGATGTTGTCCCATACATTCATATGCCACAATCAAATTCAAGATTGCTTGAGAAATGTAGGAGATAGATTTTGAAAATCGTCATTTTCGCATGAAAATCGTCATTTTCGCATTTTTTGCTAACTTTGAAGTCACGTGACATGAAAACGAAAGCAAATATCGAAAATCCGGCCTGACAAAATTTAGATATTGTCCCATACATTCATATGCCACAATCAAATTCAATATTGCTTGAGAAATGGAGATAGATTTTGAAAATGGTCATTTTCGCATTTTTTGCTAACTTTGAAGTCACGTGACATGAAAACGAAAGCAAATATCGAAAATCCGGCCTGACAAATTTTAGATATTGTCCCATACATTCATATGCCACAATCAAATTCAATATTGCTTGAGAAATGGAGGAGATAGATTTTGAAAATCGTCATTTTCGCATTTTTTGCCAACTTTGAAGTCACGTGACACAAAAACGAAAATCGAAAATCCGGCCTGACCAAATTTAGATATTGTCCCATACATTCATATGCCACAATCAAATTCAAGATTGCTTGAGAAATGTAGGAGATAGATTTTGAAAATCGTCATTTTCGCATTTTTTGCCAACTTTGAAGTCATGTGACACGAAAACGAAAGCAAATATCGAAAATGTGGCCCGACCAAAATTTAGATATTGTTCCATAGATTCATTTGCTACAATCAAATTCAAGATCGCTTGAGAAATGGCAGAGGAAATAGAATTTGAAAATCGTCATTTTCGCAACTTCAAAGGCCTCGTGACCTTGACCTTGAAAGTCATACCATCGTGTACGTCTCATCGACCTCTATCAGGATCACTAATGACCAGATCTCCCGCTTCAACTTCATTGTGAACGGATGGACGGACGGACGGATCGAAGGACATCGACACACATATTATTAGGTCATGCTCAAAGAGATGACCTAAAAAGGTAGAATATAGTCCAATGCAAAAGAACAGGTTCAAAAGGAAATCAATGAGGCCAACAAAATACAGTGCTGCAGATGCATAGTCCATATATTGTTGTATATAATTTGAGACTGTTGGAACAGAAGTGATGCATTAAAGCAATTGTCAAAAAAAGAAATCATCACAATATCAAACTCCAGTGTTACTAATCATCCAAACTCATCCAGTTTGCCTATATTTGGCCTAAGAACTGAACAACATCAAATGGAATTGCAAACCACAGACTTCAAAGCAAGCACTCCTCCACATCCATTCCCCAGGATTTATTAAAGTCTTGACTGAGCATTTAATCATTTACAGCAGTGTATGTTGCACCCACACAGCTGGGCATTGAATCATTCACAAGTGTTTGGTGTTCTCACAGTTGGACATTTAATAATTCATGGGAAGTGTTTGACATCGACTCACAAATGGACAGTCCTGATGGGGGTCGTGAGTGGTCTAATCAAGGTTTGATTCTCAGCCCGACTACAAACTGCTGGATTGGTGCTTCGCAGGCAGTGTATTGCATTACAAAGTGCTTACTTTCTTGAATCGACGTTAATGAGGGGACTCATCTGCAAGTATTAGTTTGTGGACGTTAAATATCCCATAGTGTCTTTTAATGAAGAGGAGGCGAGTTATCGCTGGCACCTTGGTGAGATTCCAAAAAAATCCTGCCCTAACTTACAGGGAGACATTTCATTAACGGCACAGCCACACTCCTTAGCAATGATGCCATCAGCAGCCACTTGCTGCAGACAAAGGAAGAGACTGCAGTGGGGCATTAATCATTCATGGCAGTGTTTCATGCATGATAATAGTTGGGCATTTCATGAAACATTTCTGATGAATAGAACTTTGACCAATCCAACATTTTTGATCAATTTTCAAAAAAAGAAAGCAATATAAAATGGGAATTCTCATAAAATGTTTTCGAAAACTAATTATACAGGAAATATCCCCCTGGGATAAGGAAATGATCCTTGATATGAAAGTGAATAGAGAAGGTTTAAACAGTAACCTCAGTCATTCAGTCTTTCATTGAAAAAAAAAAATCAGGGTTACTTTGTCCATAACTCAATGGAGTACTGCTCACCACTATGGGCTGGTGCACTGGCATTATGTCAGTCTCTCCTGGATTCTGTGGAATCTAAAGCTCTCAACATCATTGTAATCTCTTGCGATGAGGTCGAATGACAAGGTGTATGCTCTAAAGGTGTTCTGCTTTCTCATTACAGGCAGGTCGGTGGCTTCTCTGTAATTAACCAACTCTCTTCTGGCTTAGCTCCCTCTGCTCTTGCTCAGCCGTCCGAACCCCCACGGACCTCCAAGATGCACACATTCTTACAGTAACAAAATCTAGACTGAATGCACACCTCAATTCCTTTGTTCATCACTTCTCCTGTATGAAAAACTGCCTTCCATAGGCTGTGCTATGTCATTCTTCACTTTCGGGTTTCTAGCAAACAGTGCACCATCATCTCATGTAATCCCCAATCCTTGCCCACAACTTTTACTCCACCTATTAACCTCTCCAAACTAAACTATCTTCCCTCGCAAGTTGCAGTTTTTAAAACTTATTTATTTGCATATAAAGTTGAGGCTCATGGAAGAGCTAGAACACAGAATGGATCAGGATGGAACAGAATAAAAGGAAATCAGAAAGAGAGGGAGGAAACAACAGCAGCAGGGTTGAGTGACAAAATAGAGGGAGACAGACAAATAAGGGATGAGGGTTGCCGTCCTTCCTCTTTTTTTATTTCTTTTCCTGCACATTAATTCCCCTGCTTAGTAGTTTCGCCTCAAAGGGGGTGTGAGACGAGTGCAACACACGCGCATGTGTGTGTCCACGTCTATATATATTCACTTTTAAAATGTTTTTTTTCTGCAACCGCTTGTCCAATTGATGCGGAACTATAAAAGTAGGAGGGACTCTCCACAGAAAATATTTTATTTATAACTCTGACATCATATGTCATCTATAAATCCTTCTCCAAAAAATCTGAAGTTTCATACATCTGATGTATGGCCCAATGCGAGTGTATAATTAAATTGATGTCATACAGAACCCATGCCAAGAAACTATGTGACATAATAGGGTGCATGGATCATACCGGTATATGCACCATAATAGTAGCATGTTCAGTTAACGACTATTTTTTGCTCTAAATGGATGCGTAAGGTGAGACTCTTGCACTCTACCATGCACTCTACCAAATGTCGTTTTAGTTGTGTCCAAGAGTTAACCCTGTGCCCTCCTTTCAGTTTATACCCTCCATGCATCTCAATCGTGTCGTAAAAAGAAAGAAAGAAAGAAATGAATAATACCCCCCCCCCCACCTTTACATATTCTGGTATGAACTTGTGTGTCCATTTAAATGGGAGAAAATCATCCAACAATTTACCAAAATACAAGCTCATCATCCATGATCCCACCCTTCGGTTCACAATCGCTTGAGGCGTGTGGGTGTGAGGTGCGAGAAGGGGTTTGCATGAGGTCTTTGTGAATTGGCATTAGTTAACTTTCACTTTTACTTTAGTTTATCACTTAGTATCAGACCAAGGCATATTGTCACAAACTTATGCGGATATTTTAATGTCCCACCTCGGAACAGTTTGAGAGCACATCTCTCTGGAAGGTGCAGAAGGCTTCTTGAAAAGCTGGTGTGGCCAATGGAACTGACATGAAGTGGGTGGCCGGTAGACGCTTGCGTGCGTCGCTCGATATCAGCTCCAGTCTGGTGCATGCAGATGCTATCCATTCTTGTTCCCTTCCAGAAACAACTGGTATGAAAAATCAAAAATTGTAATGTGGTAAACACAGTGGAAAAAAAATAATTCCACATTTATATCTTACTACAATATGTTAAAAGAACGTATAATTGACATCCCCATCTTTCCTCTAAATAGGATTAAGATAAACGAGCTACATTTAAGATATCAAGACGAACTCAATGATTATTCTGCAGTATTTGCCCTTTCCAGTATCTAACCTCATTCTCACACATTTACATTTGGATGATCATCTGCTTTGAGAATGGGATGAAAAAAAGGCAAGTAAAGATGACGAAAAGAGATCCAAAACTATTATGATTATTTCAACAACAAAAGAAGAAGAAACTCGAGAGTCCATAGAACACCTTACCCCACGCAGTTCAAGTCTATAATTCAATTGAAATAAAATTATTTTAAAGGTCGTATAAAAAAATTCCAGATGTTTAGCACCATTGATGTAATGTTTATACACCACCTTCAACATAAGCAAGGTATGGTGTAAAATGGTGTAATATTTTGTCAGAACTGTAGAACTGGAGGTTTTTGGAAGCGACAAGAAGGCAATTTGTGTTCTTCAATGTTCAAGGATATAATTCAATTGAAATAAACCAAGGAGCTGATTGATACCCCCACCTTTCGGGTGGTATGAATAGATCTGTGTAATATGAAAGATAAATCTTGAATGGTTTTTGAAATGTCGCATACACAAGTGAAGTTCCCGAGATGTTCAGCAACATAATTCAGCCAATCAGAGCAGTGATCTAATCAGGTTGAGATCATGTCATGGGGAATAGATATTTGCAATATGAAAGCTAAATATTCAATGGTTTTTGAAATATCATGGTCAGAAAAGTACGGAAACAGATGATTGGTCAGTCAGTTGGAGCTCATTTTAATGCCCCCGTGTCTGATCTTGTCTGAGGAGTGGGGAACAATAAAGATTTTAAACATTGTATTAAAAAATAAATTAATTCTGAAAGTTTACTGCCATTGATGCAGTGTCAAATATACCACCATATTTAACACATTGCATTAGTTCTTCGTGACATCCTTAAAAACAGTAAGTTTCCAGTTTGGAATGATTTTCAATTTTGTTTGACTGCCAGACAGAGTAAATATGTATGTATGTATGTATGTATGTATGTATGTATGTATGTATGTATGTATGTATGTATGTATGTATGTATGTATGTATATATATATATATATATATATATATATATATAGTTACGGTTGTGGAAATTCACAGAACACCAGTCAGGTTCCACAGAGGTCAGTTATTTCGATAAGTGTGTGTTCTCGGTTAGAATTCCCCACCGATGTATAAAGGAAATTATTCGTGTGCCGGGCTGTGCATCTTTGAGTTAGCCGTTATTCTTTCTCTATCTTTTATTTCAAAACAAACACATCATCACACCAACAACAACGATTTCAACCAGGTCCGCGTTTGATCGGCGATTTCACCCACGTCCGCATTTGATCGGCGATTTCATGGCAAAATCACATCAAAACAGCGTTACCCTCTGAAGGAGCTGGCCAATCAGAAGTGAGAGGGGCAGATCCAGCCTGGGTGAAGGTTCAAAGGTGAGAAGGGGAAGGGCGCTGATTTCGGGTGGCGAAGCCCACAGCGGCCCCTCCCCTTGGGGCTATAAAAAGCCGCGTTCGCTCGCCGACAAGGCAGTTGAGTGGTTGGAGAGACGCCGAGTCAGCAGTTGAGTGGTTGGAGAGACGTCGAGTCGGCAGTTGAGCAGTTTGGCCGGGTCGCAGTGAAGGAGTTGACGAGTGGGACATTCGGGTGTTAGCCGAGCAGTTGGTGGTGAAGCTGGCGAGTGGAGTGGAGTTCGTTGGTCGGAAGAGTTGAGTTGGTTCATCGGAGCAGTGAAGTTCGTTCGCTGGAAGGTTCACCAGCGCAACCAGGAAGCCGGGGTCGAGACCCGTTCACTCCTCCAGCTTGTCGCTGTGGTATAGCCTGCGGGCATGCAGGGCGGGGCATGATGATGGGAGGAGGGGTCGTCGTGGTCATCGTGTCTGCCAGGAATATAAGGAGTGCGCGCCGCCTGAGGCGTTGTAGTGATGCCGTAGTCGCCCGGCTTGTGAGTGTGCTGAGTACGTAATAAAAGAGAGCTGCGGGCCAAGTACGCCCGCGCTCGCGCTTGTGCAACACAGCCCGGCTCGACTGTTCCCCCGCTCGTGTCTGCCTGCTAAGCATCTCTATCACGACACCACAGTTGGCTGACGAGGATCTTCGGATCGGCGTGTGCAGGGAGGCAGCGAATAACCCGTGCGGTTCCAGGCTACGGAGCCAAGGGTCTCGCCAGCACGAGCATGGCAGAAGGTCGGGGCACGGCGCACGGGCGCGTGCCCGTTTTCGGGGGAGATGACTTCGAGTTGTTTTCTGAACAATTGGGTTGCGACTTCCGCGCGAATGATGTAGATGATGAAGAAAAACGCAAGTCGATCTTGCTCGTCTCGCTATCAACGGAGCACTACCGGCTGCTGAGTGATTTGGTGGCTCCAAATAAGCCCAGTGATGACGGGCTATCGTTTCAGGACATCGTGGCGAAAATGAAGACCCACTTGGCGCCAGAGAAGTCGTTGCAGCTCGCACGGTTCCAGTTCGATCACCTCGCGAAGGGGGGCGAGGAGCGCGTTACAGACTTCGTAGCACGGGTGAAGCATTCGGCCGTGCCTTGCAAGTTCACGGCAGAGGAGCGTCCGGCACGACTCAGAGATCGTTTTATTTCTGGTCTGCGAGACGCGAAGATGGTAGCAGCCATCCTGCGGTTGACCGACGTCACATTCGACTCGGCGGTCGGGACTGCTTCGTCTGTCGAGCAGACGCTCACGGATGTCCGCACCATCGCTGGCCAGGACGTAATGAGTAGCTCCAGCTGAGGCATGTCGGCTGGTCCCGAGGTCCACGCGGTGACCCAGGTGCCGCAGGTCGCACATCCCGGAGTTCACGCGATGACCCAGGCGCCACAGGTCGCGCAGCCCGGGGTCCGCGCGATGACCCAGGTGCCGCAGGTCGCACGCGCGCCTGGCGGTGCGGGACGAGGGCGCGCACCGCAGCACGGTCGCACCGGGAGCGAGGTGGATTTCCAGGGGTGCTGGGGGTGTGGTGGTCCGCACCTGTGACGAATGTGCCCGTACAAGAACACCGTGTGTTTGCATTGTCACAAGGTGGGACATTTGAAGCGTGTGTGTCGGATGGCGGGGGCCTCCGTTGGGGTCTTGGATGACGAGGTGCGGGAGGACCCCAGTGACCTGGAGATCAGCCTGCAGCCGGGGCATGGCGATGCCGGCGGGCCGGAGCAGGAGATGCAACCACGGTTGAGTCTGTTTTCCGTTGGTCCGGAGATGACGACGCCGTTCATGGTGGAGGTCGAAGTGAATGGCGAGCCGACCGTGTTTTGCGTGGACACCGGGGCTGCAGTGTCGGTCATGGGCGAGCAGGCGACTCGTGGTCTTCGCGGTGTTCGCCTAGTCGGGACGGCCTTGTCGCTGTACACGTACACCGGTGAAGCGATTGCACCGCTTGCGAGGGCCGACGTCTCAGTGCGCTACCGAGGTCGACGCGCCCGGCTCTCGGTGTTCGTGGTGCGAGGGGAGGGGCCCGCCCTTTTGGGTCGGGACTGGCTGGCGCACCTCGGGCTGGATCTCCAGTTCGTACCTCCAGGTGTGCCGGTGCTCTCTTCGATGCTTTCGTCGAGTACCGAGGGCGAGGTTCCGGCGGCGGGAGCCGCGTCGATGCAACGGGAGCGGCCGTTCGTTGCTGCCTGCAACGGTGGTGTGCGGTGCGGAAGCAGCAGGAGCCGTGCCAGCTCTCGCGATGAGCTCTCGCGCGTCGACTGCGTTCATGGTGCGGGGTGCGCCGGTGTTGTTCGGGCAGCTTCAACGGGTTGCGGTGAGCCCGTGGCGTTAAAGGAAGTCGCGAGTCACAACATCGAGTCAACAACCAAGAGATGGACTCGTGATGTGGGTTATGAGTTGCTGTTCATTGCATATTTGTTTTTCCTTGCTCTAGTGATGCAGTTTAACGTTGTTGAAATAAATGCCAACAGGTCCTGTGTGAGAGTGCGTTTGGCAGAGATCAATCGATGGGTTTTGCAGTATGGTCAATGTGATGTTGTGGCTTTGGGAGCGGTGGTGGCGAATAAAAAGGTTGGGTTGGCCTTCCATTGCCCCGGGCCGCGGGTAGTTGCTTTGTCATGTGCAGGGATTTTGTCGAAAGAACGCGCTGTACGGGAAAATGAATTTGCAATGGTTCCAGTGGTATTCCTATTGATTTATGACGAGCCTATGGTTGAAGTGTGGTTTAAATGGAGTTGCTACCGTCTAACTGCTGTGTGGGTCTCGGAGATCGACTCGGAGCCAGGACTGGTGCGCTGGTCGGCGTTACCCCCACCTCTGGTTGCGGCAAGGTCAGACGTGCCTGGCGCCGGGGGCGCAGCTCTCTGTGTTCGCTCAAGGCCGTTTAGACGGGCGTTGGCATCTCAACTGGTTGTGGTGCGTGGGTTGTTATGGAGCATTGGTTGCGTCCAGCCAGCGGCGCTGTTCAGCGCCCCCATCCAAGGTCAATCGAGTCTGGCGCTGGCGCCACGGCTTCCAGACAGCGGGCTTCCGGCCTTGGAATGTTTATCTGCTTCAGGTCTGCCTGGGGGAGGTGTGCCGCCTTGTGGGCCGGAGGCGTTTGATGGTGCCGGGGGAGGTTTGCTCGGGAGGTCGCCGCGGCCTCGCCGGCGCTGCGTAAGCATGAGCCGCCTGGGGGCGTTTCCGCTGTGTAGTGCTGCTGTGCTTCTCGCCTTGCTGCTTCATATCGGTAACGCGGTCAGAGTTTGGTAGGTGCTGTGTGCACCTCCGTCTTCGGAACCTGGCCGTGGCAGCTCCACGAGCTCGCTTCCACACGTTATATGATGTGATGTGCTTTTATACTTCGCTGTTTTCTTTTTTTGTACCTTGTCTACTGTTATACCGTAGTACTTCGTGCTGTTTATGCTTATTATGATGGTGATCATTTAATAATCATAGTTTTAGGAGGGAGGAGTGTGGTATAGCCTGCGGGCATGCAGGGCGGGGCATGATGATGGGAGGAGTGGTCGTCGTGGTCATCATGTCTGCCAGGAATATAAGGAGTGCGCGCCGCCTGAGGCGTTGTAGTGATGCCGTAGTCGCCCGGCTTGTGAGTGTGCTGAGTACGTAATAAAGGAGAGCTGCGGGCCAAGTACGCCCGCGCTCGCGCTTGTGCAACACAGCCCGGCTCGACTGTTCCCCCGCTCGTGTCTGCCTGCTAAGCATCTCTATCACGACACCACAGTCGCCGGCTAGGCCAGGCCGCAGTGAAGGCCAGACGACCGAGGGGAACCGAGCAAGCCCCCGCCAAGCCGCTCAAGTGACTGGCGCGTTACACCACCTGGACCGAGCAGAGACACCAGAGGCCACCGGCCCGAATACCATTGAGTCGCCACCAGATAGCCGGCCTGGTCTCTCAGGGCCTATTCCGGTCATCCCGGCCCTGAGTGCATTAAAGGCTCACGAGCCAGATTTTCTTTCTTGGGTTTCGCATGAAAGTCTGTGGCGCCTTGTCCTTAAGTAGAATTGTTGTTAAGTGCCTGTATATACTTGCTTTCCGACAGAACTGGGCTGTAGGCTTTTTGCTCATGTCCTGTCCCTATTCCCCCATTGACTGCTTATGTGCTGGGTGGAAATAAATACCCGTTGTTTGAATGTCAACCCACTCGTTGCGTCACTTTCTCCATTGACTGCCATGATGCGTTCGGGAAATTAGCTGGCTGATTAAAAAGCCAATAAAATAATGTGGTCCGACGGGATCTGGCGAATTAAAACCGCTCGGCATTCGCATACGGAATGAGCCGCTTAAGCGGCTCGTTTTCATGCAGGCCCCGTCGAGGTATAAACTCCTGGCATTTCTGTCCGCATGAATAGTTAGGTATATCGATAATTCGGCGATTGACCCTGTAGCGCGTGGACCGAATAGTTGGCTAGTTTATGGTGTATTAAAAACAACCATAGCTGGGTTTCGGCGTTTGTCCGGAAGCTATGACTAGAGTCGCGTTCGGTGGACGTGCGGCCTGGATTGGGCTGAAAAGGTCGTGCGCACGCCGAACGGGCGGAAATCTACAACAATATATATATATATATATATATATATATATATATATATATATATATATATATATATATATATATATATATATATATATATATATATATATATATATATATATATATATGTCAGGTCAGGTTAGATCTGTGACCTGCAACAGGTACCATGTAAACCTGTACTAACCTGTTCCATGGTCGGGTTGTCGGTGACTAAACCGTCTCCCCCACCAGGTTTTCTGGTGAGGAGGGTGTTTGGATGTGGACATCCAGCAGGATTAAAAACAAAACCTGTCAAAGGGCGGAGGAGCTCCTTGTGAGCCAACGGCCATCCATATCTAGTGCCCAACTGTGTCTGCGGACGTCCTCCTGCAGTTGGGTTACTTTTTTATTAGGAGGTTGGTGGCAGGGTTTGCATTCTGGCCACTGTAAAACCCTTCATTCCGCAAAAAAAAATCTGAAAACCCACTCTGTGGGAGTACCTCCTGTGCAGCTTCCCTTCGCAGGGCAGCTCACCGGATGACGGGATTGGGGCAAAGCCTTCGGGACCCCCAATCTTTGATGATAGGAGGGAAACCACGGGGTAACATCCCTGGGTCAGATTGCGGGAGAGTGTGTCGGAGTGGTGCTGAGGTGTCGTCCACCAGACGGCGGTCTCCTTGGGTTAACCTGAGGCGGTCCCTTCGGGTGGGTGCCTGGAATGTCCTATCCCTAAGAGAGGATGATCACCTGTCTCTGTTGTCATCTGAGCTCAAGCGTTTGGACATCGGGATTGCAGCTCTCTCTGAGGTTCGGAGACCGGATTGCGGCGAGATAATGGTGGGTGGTTACACCTACTATTGGTCTGGTCGCTCTGATGGTTGCCATACCCAAGGAGTTGCTGTGGCTGTGTCCAATAAGCTGACCCCAATGATAATTGAGGTAACACCGGTCAACGAGCGTATTATGAGATTAAGGATTCGTCACTCCTTAGGTGTCATTTCCTTGGTCTCTGTTTATGCTCTGACTGAGGCTAGTGATCTCACTATGAAGGATGCATTATAGGTCAACAATTGACTGTATCCTTGCTCTTCGTGTCCTCACTGAACGCAGGCGAGAGTTTCGGCAGGGGCTGCTTGCAGCCTATGTTGATCTCTGTGAAGCGTTTGATTCAGTGAATCGGGATGCCCTCTGGAGGATTCTTGGTCTTCGTGGGGTGCCACCAAAACTGATCGATCTGATGTCTGAACTCTACTCTGGTACTAAGAGTGCTGTGAAGTGTGGTGGTACCATCTCTGACTTATTTCCAGTTGTTACTGGAGTTCGTCAGGGGTGTGTACTGGCCCCCACACTTTTCAGCACTTGTATGGACTGGATTTTAGGGAGGATGTCGGAGAGATCAAGCTGCGGTGCATCGTTTGGGAATGTCAAGATCTCGGACCTTGATTTTGCAGATGATGCAGTCATCTTTGCGGAGACTTTAGATATCCTTTTGGGGGCCCTCGAGGTGCTGAATGAAGAGTCGGAGCCGCTGGGATTATGGGTTTCTTGGGTCAAAACTAAGATCCAGGCTTTCGGTGACATCTTGGATGCTGCTTTCCTGTCTGTGTATGTTTGTGGTGAGGATGTTGAGGTCGTGGAGAGATTCACTTACCTTGGCAGTGATATTCATGTCTCTGCTGGCTGTGAGTCAGAGGTCAATAGACGTCTGGGTCGGGCCTGGGGAGTCACTGGATCATGGGGTGTGGCGCTGCCGGTACCTGTGCGGGAGGACGAAAGTCGGAGTCTTCAGGTCCTTGGTACTTCCAGTCTTGCTCTATGGATGCGAGACTTGGACTCTGACCAAGGATCTGAGATGGAGACTTCATTCATTTGGTACCAGGTCTCTTCGGAGAATCCTTGGCTATCGCTGGTCGGATTTTGTGTCCAACGAGCGGTTTCTGAGAGAGACTCGGATGAGATGTGTTACCTGCATAGTCCGTGAGCATCAGTTGCGGCTGTATGGACATGTGGCTCGTTTTCCTGACGCTGATTCTGCTCACCAGATTCTCTCAGCGGGGGAGTCTCGTGAGTGGAGCAGGCCAGTGGGCCGACCACGTGCCTCGTCGTTGCAGCAGGTTGACCATCATCTCAAGGAGATGGGGATGGGCCTGGCATCTGCCTGGGGGATGGCCAGACGGAGGCCCCTGGAGTACCGGCGGAAAGTGGACGCAGCGACGCGCTGTTCTGGCACATGCTCCCATACCTGACCTGACCTGTATATCACTCCTCTCTGTGCATGTGCGATGGGGTCAAATTCAGAGGCGAAGTATTGCTAAACTGCAGGTTTGTTTTCAGATTCGTGTTTAAAAGATAACATTCAATTGAAATCAAGTTGTTCATAAACCTTACTGATGTTTGTAGATGGATGGACAGAAAGAATGGAGTGAACTAATTGCTTCACCCCACTTTTGTACTTCATGTGCGTGGGATAAAAAAAAAAAACAGCAACTCAGTAATGTCTGTTGTTGCTCAAACAAACAATAAACAAACAAATGCAATGACAGGAACTGGTTTGGATAGCCTCACCATCAATCCATGCAAGCAAAATTGTAAGACTCACCAGTCTCCCCTTCAATACCAGGACCAGGGATGGAGATTTGGGTCTTGGTTTCATGCTCAATCCGTCTGCGAGTCTCTCCCTTCTTTCCGACAATGTGCCTACATGGAGATAGCAACAGTGCCATAGATTAAGCACAAATTAGAGCAACAAACAGGGATCGTGTCTGATGTCTATTTCTGTGGTTGCTGTTCTGCTTTAACGAGATGCTCAGGTCCGGTACTCAAACTCGATTTGTACACATTATTTGGATTCACCCTGCCAGAAATTTATAATCACACTCGGACTAACATATCATCATCAACAATGTACTCTTGCCCAAGCAGTTTCTTGGCATATACTCTGCTATGTAATTTGTCATTGCCTTCATAGCAGTCAGTCAGGGCAGGAATTTATGATTATTTTGTCAGGGTACTGTATTAAACACATAGAGTAAAAATTGCGATTAAAAAAACACCATGAAGGCTGTTGAAAACGTTCTAGGACTGAGATGCAATAGCCCAACAAATGCAAACTTTTATTTATTTTTCAATATCTGCAAAGCACTTGGTCCATTTGTCTTTCAAAATGTATAGTCAGTAAAACAGAAGTTTTTGGATCGCTTGTTCATCATGTCTCAATTGCTTCAATCGGTTCCTCACTGCTGATGAATTGGCGACCACACAGGTGGGACTTCACATGTCAAAACCGATAATAGTCAGTGGTGGAACCATGTCTCAATTGCTTCAATCAGTTCCTCACTGCTGATGAAGTGGAAACCACACAGGTGGGACTTCAAACGTCAAAACCGATAATAGTCAGTGGACACTCGGCTCACGGGCTGTGTGGGAAGTATTCCAACTGTTTGAAGCCAATGTCACAAATAGCGGTTTGCGCAATGTGCACAGATGCATTGTCAGGAAGGAGCACACCTTTGGTGAAATCCCTCAGCATTTGTGCTTGATGGCCGACCACAATATTCACATGAGATGAGTAATATTCCTCTGTCACTGCATTCTTGCAAGGTATATAGTCATTCAGAAGGATTCTCTTAAAATCCCAGAAAGTGGAGGCCATGAACTTGCCAACTTATGGTTGGGTGCTAAATATGTTGGGGGTCAATGATTCCTTGTGCTTCCATTGCATATATTCCAATTTAGTTTCAGGATCTCAGTGATGAAGCCACGTTTCATCACCAGTTACCAAATGAATAACAAGGTCAGCTGGATCTGCATCAAACAGTTGAAGAAGCTTGGGATGATGCCAACTTTTGCTTTTGATTGCGAGTGCTGAAGTTTTGGTGAACCCTTCTTTTTGAGAGTTTGGACATGCACGTGTTTGCGATTGAAGAAGAATTCTAAATTATTTGGATATTTTGGAGACCTTAAGGCCCGGTCACACCTTGACGTTTTAGCCAGCGATGGCAACGTATTAAGATTTATGTAAAACGTTGGCTGACGTTGAACTTTTGATGTTTTTTTTTTTAAGATTCGGACGTATTCATAACATATTAGTAATGGACACAGAACGTTTCGTTGTGTTATAGATAACTTATACCAACGAATGCTGAACCTGTTGTTGGCCTACACAACCGATGCCCAACGATAGTCTAACTTCGGCATAGCGCGTTGCACGCATTGCTGACGATGTCGTGACGTAGCCTATTAAAAGGCTGACGCACAACGATTCGAATCATAACTGCCGTAGAAATGGAAGTGACAACATCGCGGTCACACCTTGGCGATCTTGCCAGTGTATGCCGACCTAAGAAAAATGTGTCTAAAACGTTGGGGGCACGTCAAATACGGTATGAGTAAGTTTGGTATACGCGAGTAGAACGCTAAAGTATGCTATCATACGTCGTAGTAAGTAGAGTACGTCAAGAAATTTTAAACATGTTCAAAATTTTACGACGTACTCGGCGTATGACACACGTTCCACATGCGATGGGATAAGTTTTACACATGATATGTGGACGCTTACACACGTCCACAAAGGCTACTTATAAGCTACTCATAAGTCGAAACACGTCGCGGTAATGCCTTTTTTACGCGAAACTTATTTCTAACTTATGTTTGACGTGCTTTGAACCAATTCTTTACGTAGTCCCAACACACATCGACGTATGTAGACGTATTCCAATGACGTCTTCCGGTCAACAAAAAAAAATAAATTAACGTGTTTCTAGCTTACAACTGCCATATAAAGACGTGTTCCCAGCGGTTTTGGGAATTGGTATATAAAAATGGTGTTCATAAAAGGGGAACCCAACAGTGTTTTCGAGTCCTTTTTGAGTCGATGTCCATGTCAGCAGTAACAGTATCAGTATCAGTATTAGTATTAGTATTAGTAGTAGTAGTAGTAGTAGTAGTAGTTTGTTCATGTTGGCAGTAGTAGGTGAGTGTGAGGGGGAGGGTGTGGGTTATGATGGATCGTCCTTGCGTCCGCGTGTCCACGGGTAGGTTCATAGGCTGCCACTCAACGATTTAAATGGCTGCATCTCCACTATTGAAAGTAGACGCTTGCACTCAACAATTGGATTTTTTTTACACTCAACGACTTTTAAACGGTACCACTCAGCTATTTTCATTGTTTACAATGAACGATTTAAATTGCTGTCACTCGCCTTTGTTTTTTGACGCTGGGGTTTGGAAATTTGAAGCGTTTCTTCTGAACGTGTTAAAACGCTCAAACTCGACTATTTTAAATAGACGATGCTGATGGACAATTGGAATCATAGCCAAGCTAGACATCGAAGTGTGAACATCCTCGTCATGCCGAAGAAAAGTTTGAAGAATGCTGCAAATAAGTGTCCTGGCCGTGGCCGTGGACGCTGACGCAAGGACGATCCATTATACCGACGTCTTTCAGCCTATGAGTAACTTAAAAGTAACGTCTGTCGATGTGTGGCAACGATCACGTAACGTGCCAACAACACGTTAATCATAGGTTAGAAATAAGTTTCGGGTACGCTAAACATTACCTCGGCGTGTCTCAACTTATGATTAACTTACAAGTACATGTGTTGACGTCTGTCAACGATCGCAGACCGTGCATACAACTTGTGGCCAGAGTAGCGGAACGTGTGAGTCATACGCCGGCATACGTCGTGAAATTTCAAGCATGAAAAAATTTGAGGACAACCGAAAAGTACAACGTTTAAAGCCAACGTACAACGACGTATGGCAGTGTTTTTCAGCGTGCTCTCAATGTTATCAAAACTTACCCATAACGTATTCAACGTGTGCCAGCGTTTTAGAAAAAAAATTCAAAAATCGGCATACGTTGGCTAAAACGTCAAGGTGTGACCGGGCCTTTAGCATGGCAATTGCCTTAACCTGAGGGAATGGGGGGGGGGGCAGTCGGTCACATTTTCCAAGCGTTCTAACCTATGGTCACATCAAAGGACACACACACTTAAAGTAAGCCACCTATATGGCTACTGTACAAATCAAAGGCACAACTTTAACATACATGGCCATCATGAGTTTTGTGGATTTATTTTGAACTGAAAGATTATTTTTTTAATAAAGCTTGACTGACAACTCTTTGTCCAATTTTATTAAGATCCATAATTGTACAACATAGCAAACTTCTGGATTCTGAAACGACAAGCAACGTCACATTATGATGTAACGAATGGCATTTAACAAGGAAATATGCAAGTTTATGATGAGAAAAAGCTCTCAGGTGTGATTTTCTCATTCCAATAACTTTTGAATGACTGCCCCTCAGAGTGTGGTATTTCCTTTTATCATTTCAATTTTCCTGGTTATTGGATCTAACGACCAATTATCTAGCGGACAATGCAGTCAAAGCCAGAAAAAGGAAAATGATAAAAAAATAAGCTATTTTACAGGCAATATTACCATCTGGGCCTGGCATCACTCGACAGATTACCTGCAGGTGGCATTATTTTTTTAGCAACAAGAGGCACTTACTTGCACAGAACACTGGGAATGTGCATCGAGGTATGGAAGCCTTTTTCGGTTTTCTCCATGGATAGATCATACTCACTCGGCTCATCTGCAGGAAAATCTGAAACATCTCAAATAAATAAGTTATATTTTGAATTTATGAGTCACAACTAATAGCAATTATCATTTGAAATGTAGCAGCTACACAATTGAAAACCTTCAGGAAGTAATTCATTTCTTTGTCTGCAAGGTGTGTGAAGTGAATGGGTTAGGGTTAAGATATTTAAACACTGCATTTGAGAGAGGAGGGTTGTTTGTGTACTGTATATGTGTATTAGTGTAGCCATCAGGTGATCACAGTTGCCTGGAACAAATCCCAGTGGGCTGCTTCAACAGCGGCCTTAACGTTACAGCCAACTGGTTTGGTCGTCCTGGATAACGGGTCTTTCCCTTCTGATACCGTTCCGATGGGACCGTCAAATCAGCCGATGCATTACGCTACTTGGTGGCGCCTGCCTTGTATTTAATTAGTGGCCGAGCAAGCTGAGGAGGCACATGGTATGGTGTGGGTACACGTCATTAATTGTCATTGGCAATTAATCCTCAACTGACTTTCCCTAATCGCAAGAACCAGGAACAACAGTTCAAATTCATCCTGAGACCAGGTATGTTTAATTACAAAACAATGGTGCACGGGTGACAGGAAATACAAGAAGCAATAAATGGAACCCCTCAACCCTGACCGAATACGTACGAACAAATTAACGGAGATCCTTAAATAACTAGAGTTCATAGAACACCCTAATCAGCAAAGTCTTGAGAAAGTAAAAGAAAAAGGACACGGCAAGGGTCTTTTAAACTCTTGCTTTTTGTGTTTCCGAGAACAACCGATATTTCCTCCAAGCCACCATTTTGTCTGAGAGAGCAAGCGACAAATTTGAATGGTCGAGATGATGCGAAATGCTGTAATATTTTGACAAGTACTGCTAAACGAAAGGTTTTTGAAAGTGCCAAGAAGGCGATTTGTATTGTACAGTGTTCGAGTATATAATTTTGAAATTTAAAAAAAAAACATTTTCGAGGGTTTAATCACCGTTGATTCACTTTTCCATATTATATTAGTCCTTCATGACGTCTCTAAAAGCAGCACGTTTCCTTTTTGGAATGATTTTCAATTTTGCCTTGACTGCCAGACAGGCAGACACATACTTCAAAATATAACACTCAATTGAAATTAAGAAGCTCCTTGATTATAGACCGACGTCTGTAGACAGACAGACAAGGTGAACCAAATGCTTAACCTCGCTTTTTGCTTTGTGCATGTGGGGTCACAAAGCCTTATCGGGCCCATTCATTCATGGCACAATAGAGAGAAAGAGGGAATCACAAGAAAAGATATACCATGTGATGTCCGGCAGGACACCGCAGAATGATTGCAAGTCCCAGTTCCTGGCTACTCTGGTGGGGAATGGGCTGCTCCGTCCTTTGTGCTGTTGGCTCGGGAAGAGAAGAGAGGGCTTGGCTCCGGCTGGATGGGCATGGCTCTGGCACAGCAGTACGAGCGAGTTTCACATCTCTCTCCCAAGCAGAATCCAGGCTTTTCCTTTGCTTCCCCCCAGTGCACCCACTTTTATTGCCATCACCCCATAAATCACCCATAACAAGCCATGACCCTCCACTCTCTGTAGGCCACTTTATTTTAGTAGTGGGAGAGTCTTCCAGAGAGCCCTGCCCCAGGTGGCAATACTTATGGCACAGACAGTGATGTCACGTCATCGGGTACATGCTGACGGCGGAGAGAGTGGGGGGCAGGAGAAGGGAGCCATTGGCCACCGAAAGGCCCATTTGATGGGTGGAGGACTCATACTTGTCACCTCGGGATGGGCACGGCGGCATTGTTGCACAGCAGCGGCAACATTTCCCACCAAGACTTTTAGACTCTTAAAACAGATATAAAAGACAGATTACAAAGGGTAGACCATAAAACAAAGGGTCACATGGATGGTGGTTTTTAGACACACACATTAGGAAGGGTGTGCGTCGTTTATCTATTACACATATGACGTCTAATATCACAATTAATTAAATTACGCTTACTCTGAGATATTTACGAAGGAGCTAACTAAATATACTCAGCAATGTTACCCCCAGGAGTCATTTCCACAATGATATTGTCGAGTTTCCACCCTCCCGACCTCCCCCTCCACCGGTGACAGTTAATTACGAGTCAGGTGAGAAACTACAAACCGCCAAATCAATTTGGAGGCAATCACATGCCTGGCATAGCCGAATGATCCTATTCCAAGCATGGGCTAACCCCGAACCGGAAATGATTTTAACGTAACTTGCACCCCCGAGGGATTCATCAATGTTGTAAAAACAAGCGACGCAAAGGAGGCGGATTGTGAAGCAGGTATGCACAAGCATACAAATTAAGGATTTATTAAACAAAAGGACACGTGGATGAGACACTTTTATGGATGGATCCAGTGGACGAAGACAGATGAATGGAAATAATTGTCAAATGAACAAACCCTCGCATAATAAAACGACACCTCTATGGGCTCAGACACACTCGCACAGGAACTCACACACGAACCAGGAGTAGCACCTGCAGACCTATACTGAGCGTTCACGGCCCAGAGAAGTGTCCCCGACACAAGAGCAGAGCTCCAGCACCAACGAATGTACAAGGCGAAAGAGAGAGAATGTCACTTTTCAGGTGCTTAAAATAATCTTCCTCTCAAGTCATCTTGTCCTCAGGAGACGCGCCACCGCCACTCGGACGAGGCCTTCCGGCACAATCAGGCAATAGCCTGTCTAGTCAATGGCAGCACTCCTTACCAGCAGGTCTGGCCAATAGCACGCCACTTTATATTAGCAGTGGGAGAGTCCTCCTGGGAACCCTGCTCCAGGTGGCGATATTTATGGCACAGGCAGTGATGTCATGTCCTCGGAACCATGTTGACGGCAAAGAGAGGTGGAGAAGGGAGCAAACTTTGTGCTGCATACTGAGTGATCTCATATTAGTTATCCTCTCGGAAACTATCCACCTTTCCTTGCTTGGCCCTTGCAGGTTCAGACAGATCACATGACACACTTATTCTAGCCAATTATTATTGCACACAACACTTCCTATGGGATACAAAAAAAGGTCAATCTTAGCCTAAATATGAAGTCCTAGTTACAAGTAAAATAGAACAATCCTACACTTCACTAATTAGCTTGTTGACCCCACACATTTCGCAATACCTATATGGACAGTGCCCTGCCAGAATAAAATGAAAAAGGCTGTAAACAAACGATATTTTAACAATCTGGGAGACGAACACAATTAAAAAGTTCATACACTAGTATTTGGTTGTCTGACCTTTGGCATAATAAAGTGCTTGAACCCATGATGGAATCAAATCAATGATATTCTACAAGACAACCCAATCAAATTTTGACAAATGTGAGATAGATTTTATTGAAGGTCTTGCATATCAAGTATGGCTTTTCCACTGCTCCCGATCCATGTTCACAGACACATTTGATGGCGTTCGTGTCGGGACCCTCTGGTGATCAGGGAAGAAATCAGCAGCCCATTCGATCTCTACCAGGTAGTGATTCTGGATGGATGGCATGTGACACCATCTTCCTGCAGTCAGTGTGCTCCATCCTGGAAAATGCCTTTCTGGATAGAGGTAAGAGAGAGTTTCTTCGACTAATTTTTCATTGCAGACAGTACTGTTGCGGACCCGGGGTTGGGGGCGAGAAGACCACGAGGGGAGAATCGACCTCGGTTTCCCACCAGACTCTCCGGAATTGCAGGCCATCGCACATGAATGAATAACTTCATGATGCGGCGGGTCGCTAATCGACCGTGAACGCCAATAACTTGACCACGTGACTTAGGGTCCTCTGTCTGATACCGTTTACCTAAAGGTCACGTGGTTTCATTACCGGGGGACACGCCCTCGGGATGCCTTGTTCAAACCGGATCACCTTACCAGATCAGATGCAGTAGACTGTAACTACCAAGAACGTACCGGCTAGAAAAACAGATCGTTGGGGGATAATATCCCGGCTAAGCTGGAATATGAACCATGCTGGACCAATGAAGGAAAGACGAAAACGAGCTTGGAACATTTCTACATCAGCATATATTTACAATCAAGCGAGGAATCGTATGTGGCATGGTAAATTGTGTTTATTTGTATGTACAGCAGAGGATAGCAAGGAATTTGTGGGGTGCAGCAAAAGGTAAACAATTTACAAAAGCAGACACAGAGCAGATTTATCCCATGAGAACTTCTACAATCTTAACTTATGCTATGACAGGCGCCATCACTCACACACACACACACACACACACACACACACACACACACACACACACACACACACACACACACACACACACACACACACACACACACACACACACACACACACACACACACACACACACCCCTGAGGAAAATTAGACATAGTTCAGAAAGAAAGAGAGCAGATAAGGACAACCGGCCTCACGATACTGGTGCGGTCGGCCAACCCACGCAACCCAGTGCGCTTCGGGAGAGGTAGGAGGGAGAAATACTGGTGTCTAAGGTGTGGGAGTGGGAAGTGTCGTGTAGTGCAATATGGGGGGGGGTGTGGTGTCGTGCCAGAGGAAAATGGGATTGCTAGTCAGTAATGGATGCTCTTTTGTGCGTCCAAAGGGGACGAGATAAAGGGGTGGAAAGAGAGAGAGGAGAGAAGATGTGTGAGGTGATAGATCCCTTACCTAATCGTGCATTGGTCTGAGTGTCAGGTGTACCTCCGTGGGATGCTCCGCTTGAGTGTTCCCACCTTGAGAGTTTGCGCGTTATCTCCGGCTTATTCACTTTGCTGGGGCTCGTGGCAACATGCGCTCCACACTGGTCCTCAGGAATAAGCAAGTGTCAGTCGCACACAAACAGTCAGTGAAGAGCCAGCGAAGGGCAGAGGAAACGAGGAGCAGTCAATGCAGAGCCGAGAAGAAGAGGGCGAAGCAGAGTGAGTGGCTCCATGCTCCTCCTTTTATAAGCCTCAGGCGAAGGGTGGGGTGACGACTCGAAGGCGACACACTGTGACCCGAATCCCGCTTCTCTATTGGGCCACAGCAGCCCAAGCCATGCCCTGCCAGGCTCCCACGGCCGGAAACGGTCTCATTTGCCCATCCGGCTCACCACAGCCCGGAGCTCCTGACTCAACATCGGGTATGAGCTGACACCCTGGCCCTGAACATGCTCCGAGTGGAGTCTGAATGCCGAATAGCAATGCACACCCGCCACCCACGGGACCCTCTCATGAGCAAAAATGCACACCCGGGCCCCATACCAAACTCCTGGATCACCCTTCCTGCGACCCCTCTTCGCCGCCCGTCTTGCCGTGTTCTGGCGACTGGACGAGGGTCGTATCAATCCCGTGTGTACATCCCCGGCGAGATACGGTTGACCTATTAACGTCTGTTGCTCGGCCTCGCATCGCGCAGTCCGAGGACAGTGCGAGTCATCCAGCACTCCTCTGTATAGTGTCGAATTGTAGCAATGCAGACGTCTGAGGGTATGCGAGAAGCGTTTGTGGTCAAAGTGGTGAAGTTTGGTCAGCGAGGGGTGAAGCAAGGAGAGATGGCATTGGAAATTGGCGCGCAGATTTCAATGAAATAATGGCGTGCCATGCGCGTGCTGTATAGTGTGTAGTGTGCTTGTTGGAAGGAGTTTGGTGGTTCCAAGCCACGGGAGGCATCGTGGTGTGTTTGCTATTCAATCGCATATTGCATGGCGTGCATCCTTGCTTGCTTGTACCATGGCTAAAAGGAAAGGGTTAGATTAGAAATCAGAATAGGAGACAGAGATATAGTTAATAGACCCACACAATGCACTTCATCCCGTTAACCCACTAGACATGAGGGGAAGATCTGACTGCACGAAGATGAACGAAATAACTGCCTCGGGATCACTGTATGTTGGGGGCCATTGCCTAAGAGGCATGCAGTTTTGTAGAACCACAACAGTACATTAAACAACAGGAGATGTACATGTACCGATCATAACCCTTTCATTGTGTGCAAATGTATTTAAATAAGAATCTGAATAACGTTGAATGAAATCCTTCAAATGATACAAAGTCATCATCCTAATTTTTCCGTTTTTCCACGACATGCTTGAACCAAACCGGGACACATCAGTCACTGGAATTGTGAAGTTTTCACAGACGTCTTAATGATGCTGTTCTGCATATGTTGCTATTGATAACACGTGACCTCCGTCTGAGTAGCAGCGGCAATGTCCCAGGGAATCTGCCTCTTGAGTTGACTCGTACACGTTTGACTCCCAGAAGGCACTCGTAAGGCAGAGCAAAAAATGTTTGGGAACAAACATCAATTATACACACACCTGCACAGTCCCCTGGGTTGTTTTGCCTGGAAACACGAGTGTGAAGAATTGTTCCGACTACTACCCGGCACGACCAGAACTACACAGCCTGCAAATCTAACGCCAAAGACTTTGAGAAACTACGTTTGTTTGATGAATGTATAATCTGCTCATTTATTAGAGAAGCACAGATTGGAAGTTCTCAAACAGCAAACAATACTCCCACTGTGGTCTATTGTTGGCATAACACCGGAGTCCATGGACCCTGAGCCTTACCATGGTAGCCTGACCATTGGCAGTATATGGACATTTTGACGTATACGACCCAGTGAGACAGGAGAAATGATAAACGAGTCCATCCCATCTGTAAACTCATCCTGCGCTACATAAAGCAGAACAAAAGAAACTCATCGATTGTTCCATTTCATTTTGTGGACAATATGATGTAAGGTACAACTGAGGGTAGCAATACGTCAACATAATACTTAGTCTTCATTGCGAATTATAACCTGACAGCACAATTCAATACCAAGCGCAAAACAGGAAAGAATGAAAAATGGAGACGTGTTAGCGATCCAATGTGAACAGATCAACAAATAAATCATTTCTGTGTGTTATTACCCTCACCGAAGGAGAGGGCATTGAGTTTGGGTCCGTTTGTTACTTGGAATAAAAAAATTTTTGCTAAGTATGTTGGTCCGTAGCATTTGTCTGTCTGTTTGTCATACGATTTTTGGCCACAGTTTTCAAGCAATCGTTTTGAATGTGTGTGTGTGTGTGTGTGTGTGTGTGTGTGTGTGTGTGTGTGTGTGTGTGTGTGTGTGTGTGTGTGTGTGTGTGTGTGTGTGTAGATGACCGGCGAAGGATGGCAATGCTAAATTTTGGTGACGATCCGAATGCAGATCCGGATCTGAGAATTGTTCAAGTGATTCTTCACCATTGAGAGATAGGGCCAAAATCGATATATAGCACCATATCTCAAAAGGTTATGGATGTGCTCACACAAAATTTGGTGGACGGGTTGGGAGTGCTAATAGGAAGCACTGATTCAATTTTGGTGAAGATCTGAATCCAGATCTGGATACAAAAATTATTTAATTTTTAACTGATTCTTCACCATTGAGAGATGGGGCTAAATTAATATATAGCACAATATCTCAAAAAAGTTGAGGATGGATTTGGATGAAACTTGGGGGACAGGTTGGGTGTGTCACAAGGACTAATTGATTCGATTTTGGTGAAGATCTGAATCCGGATTCGAGAATTTTTCAGGTCATTCTTCACCAATGAGAGCTGGGTCCAAAACTATGAAGAGCATGTTATCTCTAAAAGTTGTGGACGACTTGTGACAAAACGAGGTGGAAGAGTTGGTTAGGTGACAAGAACAAGCTGATTAGAATTTGGTTGAGGTCCGGAATCAGATCCAACCTATCAATGGCATACAAAATGTAAATTCTTCAGCCTGGTGAAGGTATGTTCTCTATGGTGTGCCGTTCCGTTTTGCCAAGTTATTACTCCATGAACGATTATTTTGGTTCGCGGGCACCAGCAGTGATTGGTTCGCGGGCACCAGCAGTGATTAGTTCATGGGCGCCAGCAGTTATTGGTTCGCAGGCGCCAGCAGTGACCACTATTTTCATTGCGTCTGTCTGTCTGTCTGTCTGTCTGTCTGTCTGTCTGTCTGTCTGTCTGTGACTCTCTCCAGAGCATAGCTCCATGACGTTTGATGCGATCTTGATGAAACTTGGACACAAGCTAGATATCATGGTCTAGTGTATTTTTGCACGAGGGGCGTCGCACGCCCACTTGAACTTTTTATTTTATTTTTCTCGATTTTTTTCTGCAATTTCTTTTCTTAGAAGCTGTGCGTAATGTCCATAAGTACAACAAATACAAAATCCGATTTGATTTGGTCAATTTTGACGGAAGGACTTCCTCAATAATGCCCGCGAACCATCGTCGCCACCTGGCTTGTTTATTTCTTTGTTTGTTTGACTGCACAGAACTTTTGTGTTTTTCTACACAACTGCTTGTTGGATTGAGATGAAATTGTCACCATTGGTGAAACTACTCATGTGGAATGTATTAATGATAATGATGACATCATAGGTCACGTGGTGTGGCAGCCATATTGGAAACACGGAAAAACTTTGGACCTCTGAATCTGAAATCGCACCAAGGCAAAAATTGAAACTTGCCACATGGCAAGTACTCTTCACGAGGAATAAGTATGATTTTTAAAAAATGATGCCATAGGTGCCTTCGTTATGATGTCATAATTGCATATGAAGAACACTACATCTGATTAGTATGAAAGATTTTGAGGGTCATCGAGGGATAAAATGGTCCATAGAAAAAAATTTGGTGATGTTATCGGTCACGTGACTCGGCAGCCATATTGTTAAAAAAAAAAAACACCTTCAAAAATCTTCTTCTTTGAAGTGGTTGAGCAAATGGAGGTGAAACTTTACACATATGACCACCTGTCCATGAGGAACAAAAGGTTCTCACATATCGGTTCTCATCGGTCTCATGGTTGGGTTGCCATATTGGATTTACCCTAAAACCTATAAAAAAAATCTTCTCCAGAACGGCTGGACAGATCGAGGGGAAACTTCACACAGGTTCCCCAAGAATTGGGTGTAGAAATTTGTTTCGGGAAAAATTGATAGGTCACATGGTGTTTGGCAGCCATACTGGATTGAAGAAAAATATTAAATAACGATTTATCTGCAACCGCTTAATCAATCGACGTGAAACTAGTAGTGATGGGAATACATGTTTTACATTTCAACTTGATCGGACACATGGTAAAGCAACCAGAAATTTTTTTTTTGATCTGGGTTCATTTTCATTTTTTTTTTCGGAATAAGGTTAAATTGGCTGTGCCTGGATGGGTTTGAGGATGGGTGGAGGAGTCGCAGCTAAAATGGTCATCCTATCCAGGTTTCTCCTGATGACTTGATCTTTGCTTTTTCTTGTTCCGATTCCTCCTGATTACTCCAATGCAGGACTGTACCTATTTGGGTTTCTATTTGATTTGAACTGGTTATTTTAATCCCATTCTAAATTAAATTGAATAATACTGAAAAACGTCATGGGTCAGGGTCAGGGTCAGGTGTCCCGATCAAAGTCCCACTGCATCAAAGTGGTACGTCTTGGTACCCGGTCATCACTACCAATAGTTATTAAGTGGCGTTTCTAATTATGTCTCTTATTAATTGCGTTACACAACAGTACACAAACACCACATAAAATACGCCACACAAAACAAGTCCTGACGAGGTTCTGCAATCTCCGATTGCTCTTTTTCTTGTTTAGTTTGTTTTCTGGAAGTGAGTTTGTTGAAAAGTAACAGGAACCATAAGTGCAGAATCAATATAAACAAAGGTACAAATATCTCAGGAATGATTAACCAATTAACCCAATGACAGAGGATTGTAAATGAGCTAATTGGTCGTTTCCCAAAATGTCATGTGTATTAAACCTAAAGGTTACTTTACAAGTACACACCCAAGGGATTGTCTTCACACACAATGTTAGAGATCATTCAGACATATCCACGGACGTACCGAGACCCGAGCCGCGTCCACGGACGTACCGAGACCCGAGCCGCGTCCACGGACGAACCGAGACCCGAGCCGCGTCCACGGACGAACCGAGACCCGAGCCGCGTCCACGGACGAACCGAGACCCGAGCCGCGTCCACGGACGAACCGAGACCCGAGCCGCGTCCACGGACGAACCGAGACCCGAGCCGCGTCCACGGACGAACCGAGACCCGAGCCGCGTCCACGGACGAACCGAGACCCGAGCCGCGTCCACGGACGAACCGAGACCCGAGCCGCGTCCACGGACGAACCGAGACCCGAGCCGCGTCCACGGACGAACCGAGACCCGAGCCGCGTCCACGGACGAACCGAGACCCGAGCCGCGTCCACGGACGAACCGAGACCCGAGCCGCGTCCACGGACGAACCGAGACCCGAGCCGCGTCCACGGACGTACCGAGACCCGAGCCGCGTCCACGGACGTACCGAGACCCGAGCCGCGTCCACGGACGAACCGAGACCCGAGCCGCGTCCACGGACGAACCGAGACCCGAGCCGCGTCCACGGACGAACCGAGACCCGAGCCGCGTCCACGGACGAACCGAGACCCGAGCCGCGTCCACGGACGAACCGAGACCCGAGCCGCGTCCACGGACGAACCGAGACCCGAGCCGCGTCCACGGACGTACCAGACTTGCCGTGTTTTGATAGTAAAAAATCTTACCGGTATAGTAAACCTCTGTGGTCTCTGTTGACGAACCGCTGTCCTCCTTCACTGGGTTCTTCCGGTACACGCGAGTACCCAGAACGACAAGTGGTGGTCGCACGATATCCATGGAATGAATGTGAGGTGAAGGGATATTGTTCAGTGAGTGAGAGAGATAATAATGGGATGTGGGAGACGAATATTTAATGGCACCTGACAGGCTTTCCTTCTTCTTCTTCTTCTTTTTCTTTTCTTTTTCTTCTTACGTCGTTTTCACAACTGCGAAGCTCTCTATGTATGTATGTATGTATGTATGTATGTATGTATGTATGTATGTACGTATGTACGTATGTACGTATGTACGTATGTATGTACACCACACTTCGGCTGGAGCGGACAAGTACAAATAACTGTTTATTGTTTGACCCGTTTCCTTATAAATTTTAACAACGATTTGTGGAGTTGAGGATACTTCAGGCTCAATCGGCACAGTTTGTCCGGTATATCGGACCAGCTCAACTGAGGTATCATTTACAAAACCTAAAGCACAATAATGTTCCCAAACGATCCCTTTAAAAGATAAGCTTCATAAACATTGATTATCACATCCTGACTTGAAGCTGAGCACAACTGCGCTTTGTTGCGTCATGGCTCTTATTGATTGATCAACTAAATGAAATGGACGAACAGAACGTGGATAACAAATTAAATAAAACATAATGGAAAACGGGCCGAACTTCTTCCTCCTCCTCTTCTTCTTCGTCCTCTTTTTCCTCTTCTTCTTCGTACTCTTCCTCTTCCTCTTCTTTTCTTAGTCCTCTTCTTCTTCTTCTTCTTCTTCTTCTTCTTCCTCTTCCTCCAGCCAATGACGAAGATGGTCGATCATCTTGTCTGCATGCAGATGGACATTACTCTGAATTCATGTTGTTAATATATTGATTCAGCTGATTCTGGAATTGTTCGAGGGATCAAGGATGTCACTACTTACTACGACACCAGCAGGGAGGTTTTTTTCCAGTTGGGTATGGAACGTTGAATAATGCCAGATCTGTCCATGTTACCCCTTGGACTCGGTTGATGGTGTTGAATTAAGGATCGTATTATGAGGGTTCTGAGTTTTGTGGTTTACTTCTGCAAAGTTGGGCACTTGGGGAGATTGCGACCAATTCTCTCAAGATCTTATAAACCATTGTCAGTCTGCTGGCAGTGTGCCTCCTGAGAGAGAGGTTTCCATTTCAAGTGTTGAATCATGCTGGAAACACTGCTTGTCTTGAGGTAGTTGTTGGCCATTGCAGACATACCGGGCACCTCGAAGTTGGATATTATCTCCAGATGTCAGATTTTGAGTGTGGGGGGTCCCAAACACTTGAGTAGTATCCCACATGAGGTCTGACTTGGGATTTGTCGGCAGCTACCTTGAAGGACGCGAGGAGCTCGCTGGTGTTGCCGGCAAACAAATCCCAGTTGCTGGTTTGCCTTCCTCAGGATTACGTCAATGAATCGTCCATTTAAAGTCATCACGAATGAGCACTCCAAGACATTTATGGGAGCTGCACTGCTGGAGAGGGATATTGAGTGTGGAGTACTGTACAGTATTCAGTGACTTGAATCATGGGTTGGTTTGAATCTCAAGACGTTGCACTTGTCGGAGTGAAATGACATCAGCCAATTGTCTGTTCCCACTTCTGTAACGCTTCAATATCATCTTGGATCTTCCTTGCATCACTTGGGTTGTTAATTTTTTCTGAACAGGACACAATTGTCTGCGAACTTCGTCTTCTTGCATATGGCAGCTGGGCTGCCTGGTCGCTATCATTTTGTTGGGGCATGACTCTGCCCCTGATGTTGTGCCCCTCTATCAGTACACTGGTACTCATTTCACTGACCTCGTAAGGATGAGAGGCTGAGTCAACCCCACCTGCTGTTAATTCAGCAGACAACGGGGCTCTAACTCAGGACCCTAAGATCCCAAGCCAGCCACCCTAACCACTAAGCCAACACCAGGCAGTCGTCTACGAAGAATGTTATTGATGAAGAGACCTTCTCTGGGAGATCATTCACATACAAGAGAAAAAGTGTGGGTCCAAGGAGAGTCTCCTCTGGGACTCCTGATGCAACTTGAGCTGTAAATGACTTTGAACCTTCCAATACAACTATTTGGCTCCCGTTTGTCAAAAAGGCTCAAATCCAGGCAAGTTGTTGACCGCACACTCCACATTGATCGAGTTTGAGGAGAAGTAGTGAGTGTGACACCTTATCAAAAGCTTGAGAAAAGTCCGACACTATCATGTCTATCTGTTTCTTTCTCTTGTATGCATCAATGACATCATATGCTGACAGTAAAAGTTGGGTTTTTCATGAGTGACGTCTTCATGAGTGTGTGTATGGGGTTTGTGTGGATGTCGTTTGTGTGGGTGGAGCAATTTAAAAAAAAAATAAAAAAATGTTGTGTGTGGGGAACTAATTAACTAATCACTAATTATGTGGATATGATGGATGTGGATGTGGCTTATGTGGGTGGAGCTTGTGTGGATGTGGCTTTTGTGGGTGGAGCTTGCGTGGGTGTGGCTTGTGTGGGTGGAGTTAAAAAGGGGTGGAGTTAAAAAGGGGTGGAGTCAAAAAGTCAATTACCATTTGGTTTCTTGGTTTCTCTCATTAACACAATCATCAAAAATGATGAGGTTCTTTTTTGATTTATCTAAATCTTTGGGTGAAAGCATATCATCCGTATTATCATGAAGAATGCAAGTTTTCGGTTTTGATTTCTTTTTACATTTCTGTGTATCACAAAATAGTTGTATTATATCTTCAATGTTATAATCATTTAGTTTGTTTTGAAGTTTAAATAAACCGATTATATCTTCTTTTTGAAGACCCATATTAAAACCTTGTGAGAGTAGTTGATACTCAGGTGGAAAACTTGACTTTGTAAAAATTATTAAATTATGATAATCTAAAAAGTTGGGAGTAATGAGCATCTTTAAAAGTAAGCAGGTTTTTCCACATCCACTTGAACCAACTATGAGACATCTTAATGAATTTGGAAGATTTTTATGGTTGTTAAATTTTATCTTATTTTCCCAAATGGGTAAAAAAAAAATCATTCATTTATATGTTTGGAAATCAGGTTATTTAATTTTTTTATTGGCTTTTTTAGAAATGCTATGTTTTATCCAAAGTTCAGGTTTAATTTCAAGATTATCCATTATTTTATTTATACAATTTCTCGTGTTGATATTTCCCTGAAAATGACAAGCATTAATAATATAAATCATCAATCCATGAAACAGTACCGTCATTTGTTCGGTCTCTTCTCTTGTAAGAAAAGGTGAATTATATTATCACCCTCGTACTTAACATTCATTTCTCTTGTTAATCTTGTAAAGTAATTCATTTTTGATGTAATTTTGAAACAGTTATGTTCTTTTTCATATTTTTTATTTTCAACAATTAGAAGATAATCACAGAATATATATTGTTTATTGGCTTCTGATTCTGTGTTTAATCCCACCCTATCACATGCAGGATAATTCTCAAATTTGTTATATGGAGAATCAGGGAATTCAAGAGGCTCAATATCTCGTATACTATTCATATTTATAAAGTAATACTTTACTTCAAACAAAATCCATCATCTGTAGTACTTTCATTGGTGCTTTCACAATCATCTATAAAACTACTTTCATAACTATCGTTTGAACACAAACTCTTGGTATCATAACTGTCTTCTGTTCCAACAGAGATACTATCATCACTCTCATAATCTTCAAAATCTTCAGTTGATAATGACTCGTATTTAATTAGTAGAAAAAACATTTCCATCTATATTCATATACTTTTTTTCATTAACAGATTCAACTACAACATTTTTTTATATTAAAGGTAATTTTAAAATGGTCCTTAACTACTACTGAATGAAATGTCATTTCACCTGATATATTAACATCCTTTATTTCATCAAGATTTACATCTTTAGGGTTGTTGAAAAAAATACAAATTTCTCCTTGCAAATTGCAGATGGTCTTTTCTTTTCTTTCGAAAGCTTCATCCATAAGGTTTTTCTTTTTTGATACTTTTTCTTGTTTCATTGCTTTTTCTAGTTTTGGATATATAGTGGGGCGGCTTAGCCCAAATATTCAAAAGAATTGTGTATTTTGTGATACAATTACCAAATTTGGCACAAATGTACATTAATATGTTGCGAACATTTTCAGATATTGGGCCACTTGAGATTCTCTCTTTATGTCCGCCATATTGGATTTCAAAATGGCCACCACTTGAAATCGACATTTGCTATTATCTCTGGACGTAATGCAGCTATTGACTTGATTCTGGTATCTAAATGTATGTTTTTGGGGGAAAGGAATCCAATGGTACCATTTTCAACTTAATATTATCTATCACAGTCTGTTATATAATTTTATTTGGAAATTATCTAGGCAAATATTGGATTCAACACAATACTTTGAAAAGAATGTCTTAGTTCTGTAAATATAAATAAAATAAAAAACTATACTAAATCACTAGTAACAACTCAGACAAGCTCATATATACTGGCAGTCTAAAATATAAATTTTATATTAGCCCAAATATTTATATTAGCCCAAACAAATATAGGCTGCCAGACGAGGGATGGAAACCTTGAGGAGTTCTTTTGTCACGAGAATCAGCCATGTCCTCCTGCATTGTCTGATGGTAGAAGCCTTTGCACTGGTACCAAGAGTGATCTCCTCACATGCTTGGAAGAAGTCTCCGACGCAAAGACAGAGACTCCTGTCACGACCTGTATTGTGCTTGATGGAGCAGCCATCATCCAGATGCTGAAGCCGGCTGCATCAAAGACCTTTGAAGAGTATGCACAACAGATCTTCATCCCATATATGTCCATGAAGCTGCAAACAGTGTCACGCCTGGATCTGGTCTGGGATACTTACCTTGCTGATTCACTGAAAGGTAGTACACGTGCAAAGCGGGGACAAGGTGTGCGGAGACGTGTGGTGGCTGCCGCAGCCATACCAGGAAACTGGCAGAACTTCCTACGAGTGGACAGCAACAAGACCGAGCTGTTCAGGTTCCTCTCAGCAGCTCTCATGGAATGGTTTGACCAGGAGGACAAGCAACTCGTCATTACTGATGGAGAGGCAGTGCTCAGCAAGCCACTACTGCCAGATCTGACCTCACTCGCCCCATGTAACCATGAAGAAGCTGACAGTCGGATGTTGCTGCATGCATCTCACGCAGTCCAGCATGGACACCATGCAATACTCATCCAGACTGTAGACACCGATGTTGTGGTGCTGGCAGTGTCCCTGGCACAGGAGTTGCAACCAGAAGACAAACTGTGGCTGGCATTCGGAACAGGCCAGAGTTTCCGATACCTAGCAGCACACGAAATAGCAGCTGGATTGGGATGAGAGAATGCTCGTGCACTGCCATCTTCCATGCTCTAACTGGATGCGACACTGTGTCTAGTTTTCATAGACATGGCAAGAAGACTGTGTGGGCAGTCTGGACGGTACTGCCAGAACTCACTGAGGCACTGCTGCTGCTGTCCTCTGCACCTTGTGACATACCAGACGATGCAATGCGCATCATCGAGAGGTTCGTGATCCTGTTGTATGATCGAACCAGCAAATGCACAGACATTGACAAGGCCAGGAGGAAACTCTTCGCAAGGAAGAACAATGTGCAGCTCATCCCTCCAACGAAGGCAGCTCTGGAGGAACATGTCAAGAGGGCAGTGTATCAAGGTGGACATGTGTGGGGTCAGATACTGCTGCTAGCACCAGGGCTCCCTCCACCAACCAACTGGGGTTGGTCAAGGACTGGAGAAGGACAGTACACACCTTACTGGACCAGGCTAACTGAGGCAGCTCACAGCTGCATTGAGCTGGTTTCTTGCAAGTGCAAGAAAGGGTGTGTGAGGTGCTGCAAGTGCAAAAAGGCTGCCCTTCAGTGCACAGCCCTCTGTGTGTGTGAAGGGGACTGCACATGACGATGAGTCATCAACATACATGTACTTGTGGCAATGCTGAACTTGTTAACATGACACTGTTTATGTACACGTATCTTCAGTACCGGTATATACCTAGCCTCAGATACCAGTACACCTAGCCTCAAATACTAGACCATGTAGCATGTCAGTATTATACCTAAGACATTTACAGAACTAAGAGATTCTTTTCAAAGTATTGTGTTGAATCCAATATTTGCCGAGATAATTTCCAAATAAAATTATATAACAGACTGTGATAGATAATATTAAGTTGAAAATGGTACCATTGGATTCTTTGCCCCCAAAAACACACATTTCGATACCACAATCAAGTCAATAGCTGCATTACGTCCAGAGATAATAGCAAATTCAGATTTCAAGTGGTGGCCATTTTGAAATCCAATATGTCGGACATAAAGAGAATTTCAAGTGGCCTAATATCTGAAAATGTTCGCAACATATTAATGTACATTTGTGCCAAATTTGGTGCTTGTATCACAAAATGCACAACAGGTTTGCTATGCTGCTACGCTAATATTGCCAGAATGAGAGGAGAAACTTTTGTTGGAGCTACTTTAATTGATGTTCTTCCACATATACAAAAAGCCCTTCCACTGAAGGAAATTGAAGAACTCATTATTCGCCATAATTGTTTTTATCCAATAGTTGTTATATTTATCTTCATTCAATTTTACATCCTCGACATATTTCTCAGTATCTTTTACAAATGTAGAGATTGATTGAAACTTGTCTTTTGTGTCTTGATACATTGTATTTGTTAAGTAAAAAAAAAGTTCGTGAATAAAATGGTTTTAATCACAGATTCACCTATTAATTGTATGATATTTTCATCAAGAAAATTTTAGTTTGAGCAAAGTTTTGCGATATCAATATGATGAATACAACATACTGCGACATTTGTAATCATCTATCTATAATTCCAGCAATGTGTGTGTGTGTGTGTGTGTGTGTGTGTGTGTGTGTGTGTGTGTGTGTGTGTGTGTGTGTGTGTGTGTGTGTGTGTGTGTGTGCGCGTGTCTGTGACCGCTGTTTCTCGACAACCGCTGGTCCGATCTAATTGAAACTTGCCAGGTATATTGCTGAGGCCCTGAGGATGTGCCTTTTCAAGGTTTGATATTAATCGGACAAGTGCTTCCCAAGTTATGGCCATTTATTTACCAAACCAATGACAAGACATGTTGTTGCGTGGGCGTGGCCAATGGGGAAGGGAAGCTCAGCTGCGTTCCCCATTACGGGTTACAACGTACGGACTTCCGGAGAGTGATGACTTCGTGTATTCTTATAATTTCTCGATTTCTTATGCGCATTTATTGATAAACACAATGCCGCAAGTTATGATCGTTTTCATATGAGACGGTGCATAAATTTCGGTAACATCAGAGTGCTGGTATGCTCCGAACCAGGAAGTAAATTTTTTTCTCTCTCTTGTCTTCTCTTTTTGTTTTTCCTTGCGATGACATTGCGAAAAGGCAAAATACGTTGGCGCTAATTGAATAATTGGCCATTAAAACCTAAATTGTGAATCATCGTAACTGTGATATGCGAACTTCCGCGCCACGCACGTACGGGCATGCGAGAGTGAAGAAACGGCCTGTGAGGTTGTTGTTTGTTGCTCGCGGTTGGAATATTTATTTATCATTATTTTTTATTATTTTTTTTTTATGGGCACGTACTAGTCTATATATATATATATATATATATATATATATATATATATATATATATATATATATATATATATATATAATTCCAGCAATCTGTGTCTGTATGTGTGTGTCTGTGACCGCTGTTTCTCGACAACCACTGGTCCGATCTAATTGAAACTTGCCAGGTATATTGCTGGGGCCATGGGGATGTGCCTTTTCAAGGTTTGATATTAATCGGACAAGTGCTTCCCAAGTTATGGCCATTTATTTACCAACCAATGAAAGGACACGTTGCTGCGTCGGCGTGGCTACGTAGGCTGATGCGCGGCTGGCCGACGATGTCACATGCTGTTCCGGTTACGATGGGGATCAGTGCCTTAGTTACCGTAGCGTAGGAGTGGCAATGGTCAATGGCAGTGAATGTCATGGCAAGCAAAGACAGGGAGGTAAACTTGATTTTAATTTGGATTTTAATTAACTCTGTGTGTGTAAGTATCACAGCAGTTGTTACTTCAGTGCAAGCGATAATTCGTGGAATGCATGTCAACATTCCGTACGGGCAAGCACCACTTCCGGATAGTGATGACTTAATGTATTCTAATAATTTCTCGATTTCTTATGAGCATTTATAGATAAACACAATGCCCCAATCCAATCGTCGTTTACGAGAGTGAAGGAACGGCCTGTGTAGTTGTTTCTGGTTCACGGTTTGAAAGTTTTTTTTTTGTTTGTTTTTTGGGGGGGGGGGGGTTGCACGTACGGGCACACATGTACGGGCACGCGAGAGCGAATTAACGGCCTGTGTGGTTGTTGTTTCTGGCTCGCGGTTTGAAAGTTTTTTATTTTTATTTTATTTTATTTTTGCATGTACGGCCATGCACGTACGGCCACGCACGTACGGGCATGTACTAGTGAATATAAATGTAATAATAAAACACCTTCAAAGCAACAAACACACATTCAATCTTTTCAGACAAATATCTCCATTTAAACAAGAAACAAAACATTGTGAGAGATGTGTTATTGATATTCTTTAAAAAAATTATAGTCGACACCTTCAATCACACAAATGCAAGAAGAATGAAGAAAGGGAAGCGACTACCAAATTCTCTATTGAAAATACTAATGGGGCATTTAAAGGGCATATAAAAATAAGATCGTTTTGCTTTGAAGACCCTGGACCATCTTCAATCATTGAAGCTGTTGATATGGTTAAACAAAGTATTGAAACTGTAATTAAAAACACATGAGGTGAAATGAAAACTTTTAAGTTTTACATAGGAGTAAAATTGAATATGGTAAGAGAAGGTGATGAAACTACTCCCGAAATGAGAACAAACCCTCACTTTATCACATCATTTCAAAATTTTGTAAGATGTGATATTTACGATGAACTCCAGAAACAAGAACAAGATGTTGATAACACTGTAGTGGGTCATGGATTTGCGATTTCAAAAATAATCTTTTTAGATATACACATCTTAAAATCATATCCTCTTCAAGCTTCTTATATTGATTTACCAAAAGAGATAAAACTTAAGAAAGCGGTTATTAATATTCAAAACAAAGATAATAAATGTTTTTTATGGTCTGTTCTTGCTCACGTAGATCCTCCACAAGGGAAACCTGAAACGGTTGAACATTAGAAGAAATACGAGAATACGCTAAATGTTAAAGATTTAAAGTTTCCAATGTCATTGAGAGATATTCCTAAATTTGAGAAAATGAATAATCTATCTGTTAATGTATATGGATTAACGGATACAAACAAAGTTCAAATAATAAAAATTTCAATAACTATAAAAATGATGAAACACACATTGACCATCTATGTTATAGTTCAGGGAAAAATTCACATTGTGCTTGTATCAAAAATTCATCAAGACGAAGCACCTCACAAGTATTCAATAGAACAAATAAAACATATCCCTGCAAGAGATGTCTCAACTTCTTTCATTCGAAAGAACGATTAAATCAACATTCAAAATACTGTGGTAATCATAAATCAACCGTAATTGATATACCAAAAGTCGGAAAGAAAATATCATTCAAAGATTACAACATATGTAACAAACATCCATTTATGAGATATGCTGATTTTGAAAGTATCCTTGAAAAGATAGATACTGTGTCTCCAACTCCAAATAAATCATACACAAATAAATATCAAAAACATAGTCCTTGTGGTTTCTGTTATTATATCAAATCATCTGTTGGTGATAAATACAACAAGTTAGAACTTTATAGAGGAGAAGATGCCTCAGAGGAGTATGTCAGATGATTGGAAAAAGACTGTATAAGACGAAGAGAAATAATGGTTAAAACCTATGAACCAATGTCATTAACAAAGGGAGAGAAATAGGAATTTAGAAAGAACAGTATCTGTCATATTTGTGAGGAGAAAATTGAGGGAGAGGTCAAAGTTAGGGATCATTGTCATCTTACTGGAAAATATAGAGGTCCAGCTCATTCCCATTGTAATCTTAATTACAAGCCCCCAAACTTTATTCCTGTCTTTCTTCACAACCATGCTCACTACGATACAAATATATTTATAAATTAACTTTCAAAGACATCTGGAGATATTTCTGCCATTCCTAACACAGATCAAAAATACATCTCATTCACAAAAACAATTCATACATAACCCATATCAGATTTCTTGACACATTCAAGTTTATGGCAAACCCATTATCTAACTTAACATCATATATTAAAAACTGACTGAATCTTAAATCACATTTCTCAAATCAAGAAGAGAATGATCTCTTATCACAAAAGGGAATATATCCGTATGGATTCATTTGAGAGGTTTAAATAAACAGAACTTCCTTCAAGGGAAAGTTTATATAGCAAGTTGAATGAAAATCATATTTCCGATCGAGATTACACACAAGCTAAAATGGTTTGGGAGAAGTTTAATATAAAGAATCTTGGAAAATATCACTTTGTGTCTTAAAATTGATGTATTATTATTGACTGATGTGTTTGAGACTTTTAGAACAGTCTGTCATAATAAAAATTCTTATGGATGAGACACTGCTCACTATTACACAGCCCCGAGTTTGGCTTGGAGTGCAATATTAAAAATGACGAAACAGGATTTCGAATTAATCAGTGATATAGATATGCTTTTAATGATAGAGAAGGCTAAAAGAGGAGGAATATCTCAAGTATGTTCCAAAGGATATGCTAAAGCAAATAACAAATATTTTCCTGATTATAATAAGAACGAGGACAACTCTTACCTGATGTATTATGATGTGAACAATTTGTATGGGTGGGCTATGTCTCAATCTTTACCTTGTGGAAAACTTAAATGGGTTAAAGAAAAAGTTATGAAAAAGTTTTGCAAGCCATTGTTATCGCCTCTCAAAAAGCATTGGATGAAGCTGAAGTTGGACATTATTTTGAGGTTGATTTAAAATATCCAAAAGAACTTCATAACAAACATAAAGACCTACCCTATGCCCCTGATAAAGAAAGTCCAAGAAAAGAATGGTTAAGTGATTACCAACAGTCATTTAATATAAAAGGTAAATCAACAGAAAAACTACTTACAACATTAAATGATAAAGAAAGTTATGTTTTGCATCAAAGGAACTTGAGGCAATATTTATCTGCTGGGTTGAGAGTTTGGAAAATTCAACGAATTTTGAAATTTAAACAAACTCATTGGTTAAAGAAGTATATTGATTTTAATACAAAAAGGAAAACAGAAGCAAAAACAGATTTTGAGAAGAACTTTTAGAAATTAATGAATAATGCTGTATTTGGAAAGACGATGGAAAAATGTTAGGAATAGGCAAAACATAAGACTTGCTACATCTTGGAAACAGGCTTCAAAGTTAATTAATCGACCAAGTTTTAAGCGAGCGGAGGTGTTTTCAGAAAACTTTTGTGCTGTTCGTTTGAAAAAAAGAGAGTATTGAAATGGACAAACCTATTTATATAGGACCATCAATTCTGGACTTGTCAAAGTCGTTAATATATGACTATTACTCTACTAATTTAAAACCAAAGTAGAAGGATAATGTATCATTGTTATATATGGATACAGATAGTTTTATATTAGAAATTAAGACAAGTGATGTATATGGGGATATGATTGATATATATGATACAAGTAATTATGTCAGGTGATGTGTTGTTTTCATCAAAGAATAAAAAGGTTATTGGAAAGTTTAAAGATAAATTGGGGGGGAAGGTAATGAGTGAATTTATAGGATTGAGATCAAAGTCTTATGCTTATAAGTATATTGATAATAATATTGAAGGGTGTGATAAGAAGCTAAAGGGACTAAAGAAAAATATAATCAAGGAAACAATAAACTTTAAACATTATTACAACTGTTTAACCTTAAAGAAGGAAGAGTATGGAAAAATGAATATAATAAGAAGTTATAAACATCAATTATATACAGAAGAGGTAAATAAGAAAACATTAGGAGCTTTTGATGATAAAATATATATTTTAGAGAATGGAATCAATTGTCTCCCTTATCAACCTTATGGTTATAAGTATGTGTTAAGATATTGGGTTGGGGATTTTAACGGGCTACTGCCGTCTTTTTTGCTGATTTATAAATGATAGAACCAAGCAATAACCAAACCAAAGAGTGGAGATGTAATCAGCCTTGGTATTTAAATGGGAAACATAATGAATGTGAGAAATATCAAATAAGTCTTATTGAAGAAACAATCAGGGTAAAAGTAGATAAAACAAATAAGTTGGAGGATTTAAAGAAAAAAATTAATATCCTTGAATGGACTGAAAACTTTGATGGTTATCAATTGAACAATGGAAAAACAATTTACTACAATCTCAAAATGTTATGTGGTTCAGGAGGTGGTCAGATAAGAGCATTAAGAGACGTTTATCATTTTATCTTTGCTCAACAAAGATACTTAAACCAAGAACCAGAAGCAACATTCTCCCTCTACTTCTGTCGCACACCAACCCCGAGTGCAGATGCAGCAACAGGCAGACAACGAGGTGCAGTGAAGAGAGGGCAGAGCAGAGAGACAGAGAAGTGGGTGCGGCAAACAGGCGGAGACGAGTGTGAGGCAGGCAGGTGAGGAAGTGTAGGTGGAGAGAGGGGGAGGGGCGGGAGGGGAGAGGGTGGACGGCTTCGCGATCCGGCTTTTATAAACCCTGGGCAAAGGGTGGGGCGACGACCTGAAGCGACGCGCCGTCATCCGAATTGTGCCCTTCCATTGGATCCTGGCCCCGCCCTGCCAGGCTCCTGGGGCCGGAAACGGTCTCATTCGCATATCCGGGGCGACATCGCCTGGAGCCCTGCACCAAACTCCTGGGCCATGTTTTGGCGACTAGACGAGGGTTGTGTCGGCCTGCATGCCCGTTCAGTGCACCCCCGGTGAGCTGCGGTTGGTGTTGTTGACGTGCTTAGCCCGACCCGTGCCATGCGGTCCAAGTGTCCTGGGCTGTGCAGCATGCCCCTGTTTGGTGGCAAATTGTATCGATGTGGGGGCGCGGGGTGATTTATTCCTGTGTGCGGGAGATGTTGGTGGGCGAGGTTGTGAGCTTCTGGTGAGTGAAGCTGGAGCAAGGTAAGATGCCGTTGTAAATCGGTGCACAGATTCCAATGAAAGTGCGCGCCATGCGAGTTCTGTACAGTGTTGGTGGTGAGTCTCTCATAGGGTGGCTGCCTGGGTGCGGTGCCTGCTTTGATTTGTATCCTGGATAAAAGGAAAATGGTTGGAATGGAAATCATGATTGAAGATAGAGATATAGTTATTAGACCTAACTATTAGACCCACACAATGCACTTTGTCCCGTTAACCCATTAGACATGAGGGGAAGATCTGACTGCACGAAGACGAACAAAATAACTGCCTAGGGATCACTGTATGTTGGGTGCCATTGCCTTAGAGGCATGCGGTTTTGCCGAACCACAACAATATGTTCTGTTCTGGAAACCGTATCCCTCCAACTCCAATAGCAGCCAACACACAGTGGTCCTCAGTCAGGTATTTCATTAATGTACATTCAGATCGTCCCCTCATTCTTGTCTAGTGGGTCAAATGGGACAGTGCATTGTGTAAATCTCATAGTTAGGTCTGATTAAACCTCTGAACTTCATTCCTACTCTTTCTTTTTGGCTATTCCTGAGGTAAATCCAAGAAAGGGGTCCTTGGGAGGCTGGCAGGCACTCTGCTCGGACACCCATCGGTAAAAATCACAGCCACGCCCTTCGCGCAAGAATGCGTCCTCACAGAAGACGAAGGGCAGCAGTAAAAGCCAACAATAAACGCCAGCGCTGCATGGAGCACGTGCAGCACAACGATGACCCCCCACCCATTGTTCAGGTGATCAGAGGCATAACCAACACATCAAATGCTAACAACATACAGTATGCACGTGGCGCACTCTTCTTCAATCCAAATCTCCTTTAATAAATATATCTATATCCAATCCTTTCCCTCAATTCCCTGACACAGATCAGGGCTGGCACCGTGTGCCTCGTCGCCTCTGATCACTGCGAACATGATGTTCGATGACGGGCGGACTTATGCCCTGACCACATGTACAATGGTAGATCCGCGCACACTGTACAGGGCATGCTCAATGGCAGGCGGACTTGCGCGCTGACCACGTGCACATTGGCGGACCTGCGCGCACTGTACGGGCATGCTCTATGGTGGGTGGACCCGCGCGCTGACCATGCGTACAATGGTGGACTTGCGCGCAGCCCGTGATACTTTATCATCCTACGGAACGGGGCAAGAATAACACACATTCTCGGTCTGGTCTGCGCATGAGGTTACAATAAAATCTTACCATCGGTCTTCGCTCACCACGACGGCCACAAGTGTCTCACGCAGACGGAAGACATCATCCCGCACCAAAGCCTCAATGCAGCTGCTACCAGGCAGAGACATGCTGTGTGGCCGGTGGCTCAGGCCATGTGGCGCACCACTGAGCAGGCACATTGACCGGCGCCAACCGTGGGTCGCTGGGGCATGGCACGGGGTTCGGTGCAAGGTGATTCATATCACGGGGTTCGGTGCAAGGCGATTCATATCATGTGGTTCAGAGCAAGACGATTCCGCAGCTTGGAACCATCTGGCAGGAAGTAAAATGGGGCCGCTTCCGGTCATGGCGGCCAGCCCGTGTGCTGGCCAGGGCCCAATCAGAGTGCTTGATTCAGATGATGACACATCACTTTGGGTGGTCATCCTCGCCCGCACCACGGGAACTATAAAAGGACAGGTCACGGAGCCGCTAGTGTGTCGTTCCTGCTCGTCATTCCTGCCAATCGTTCCTGTCTTCATTCCTGTCGGCTCGTTCTGTCTGTCTTGGGATCGACAACCTACCCATTTGCCTGCCTGCTCCGCCCTTCTTTGCCAAGTTTCCTGCTGACTCCGCATTCTTCACCACCTCGCTGCCCTTCTTTACCAATTTGCATGATGACTCCGCATTCTTCACCATCTCGTCGCCCTTCTCCGCCCACTTGCTTCAGATTCCGCCTCTCTCCACCCATTGGCTTCTGACTCCACCCAAGTCCCTTCATTCACACCTGATGGTCGCATCTCATTCTCTTGACCGACGCCAGCTGCAGGAAGTGCCACGATGCAAGAGATGATGTGCCAGCTGTCAGGGAGGTATCGCCCAGCAGACATCCCCCAAAACATATTGGTGACGCGATCAGGAAATCATGCAAGGTATTGAGAGACCGTTAACCTCATGTCCCCTCCACTTTTTATCTTAATTAACTTCTCTTCATCGGGTTTTGTGTGTGTGTGTGTGTGTGTGTGTGTGTGTGTGTGTGTGTGTGTGTGTGTGTGTGTGTGTGTGTGTGTGTGTGTGTGTGTCCTGGCACCTGTCCTCGCTTAAGTTAAGGTTGTACAAGAATTATATCAGGATAACCCTGCTCTGTGTCTGCTTTTGTAAGTTGCTTGGACATTGCCGCACCTTTCACATTTCTTCCTATTCCTGCTACAGACAACAATAAACTATATTCACTGTGCCACATTGCTTTCCTCACCTGCCTGTAATAAATCCTTTTGTAGAAATGTTCTCAGCTCGTTCTTGTCTTTTTTGTCATTGATCCAGCATGGTCCGTATCCTAACCTAGCCGGGACTTTATTCCCAATGATCCGTTCCTTTTAGCCGGTACATCCTTGGTAGTGTCACTCGGCTGCATCTGATCTGGTAAAGTGATCCGGTTCGGACAAGGCGTACTGAGGGCGTGTCCTCCAGTAATTTGGTCACGTGATTAATTCGGTAACCGAATTAACCCATAGGCAGAGGACCCTAGGTCACGTGGTTGAGTTATTGGCATTCATGCTCGGTTAGTGACCCGCCACGTCACGGAATTATCCATGTGCGACGGCCTGCAATTCCGGGGAGTCTGGTGGGAACCAGAGATAGCTTCCCCCCCTGGTGGTCTTCTCACCCAACCCCTGGCCTGCAACAATATTCATCGGGATTTCCCGATTTTTTTATTTTTTTATTTTTTTTTAACAACAGGAAACCACCAAAATTTCCTTCTGAATTTTGAAAAGAGCTTTATATTTTATCAACTTTAAAACCTTTTTATTATTTAACATTTTGGTTAAATTCAAACTTGTTGGTTTATCAACATCAGTTTCAAGCCAATATTTAATTGAAAACCCCCCATTATTATTATTTTGTAGAACATATTTATTAATATTTACCCTTTTCTTGTAGGTATGCTTGGACACAGAAATGATAATTTTCTTGAAGCCTTCTTGCTGTCATTTATGTATCAGAAATATATAATCGATTGATATGATGACAGGTAATACCTACCCATCTTCCGATTGTTAAATTGGTGTGTATTCCCTCACTTGCTATATAAAATCCTGTTTTTGTGTTTTCATTATATAAACTACGGCAAAGCTGTTTTTGATTTTAGTGTGATTAAATTCTTTTATTTGTTGTTTGCCAATAGTGTTTCCACAAATCCCTTTATTGGCACCAAGTGGGTAATATTCTTCCTTACGAGACTGATTTAATTATTTCAGGGCTTTGAGGTTTATTTTAAATGACCAATTATACTTTCAATCATTCATATCATATCTCCAAGGTTATATTCTCATAAAAACGATACGTCCTCCTTTTTAAAATTTAATTTCAATTGGAATTGTGAATTCTGTATGTCCTGGAGATAAAAATCAACGTTTCTGTATCTTTGGAATACACAGCTGTTTTCTTTCAGGAAATATATTGTGATAAATCAATTAATCTCACCAAATCATTCACATCAGTAGGGCTTGGATAACATTAATTTATCAGTATTTTTCACATAAATATTTTTTGTTGTACTATATTTCTGTCGTTCAGACTGTAGCTTTGTATAATGATTTGACATATCACTATCTAACTCTTGGGTTAGAGTGTTAGACCAAAGGTAGAACCATCTTTTCCAACATGTCATTTATATTAGATTAAAAATAACTTCATAAATTATTTTATTACCATTGAGTTGAAATAACACATATAGACATAATTGACCACAACAGAGCCTGGTGTTGGTGCAGTGGTTAGGGCAGCGGCTTGGGATCCAAAAGGTCCTGAGTTCAAGCCCCGTTTGGCCACTAAATTAATACACCAGGGGGTTGACTCAGCCTGTCATCCTTCCGAGGTCGGCGAAGTGAGTACCAGTGTACTGGGCCAGTGTATACCCCGGTTAAAATAGGTGTACCATATCCCTGTGTCGTAAGAGGCGACCAGGGTTGCGTCAGGAAGGGCATCTGGCGTAAAACATGTGCCAAATCACGATGCGGATCATACGGATGATCCGCTGTGGCGACCCCTAACGGGAGCAGCTGAAGGAAGAAGAAGAAGAAGACATAATTGACCACAACACTTGGAATTTAATTCTTGGACTTCAAATGTTTGATAAACACCCTTCTGTTAGAATTTTATTACTTCAAGAGGTGGTAGTAGACCATAACTATCAAAATAATATTTCGGTGTATTATTATAAATACAAACCCAATGAGAACTTCTCCTATTATTATCTTCTAAATTCATAACAATATTCTTTGTATATTTAGACAAGTTTGTTAATTCATCTCTCATACAAATAACCACGTTATCAATTTTTTTTTTACAATATTTGGCAAGTTCTATATTTGATGTTGTATTCTTTCCAAATTCTTTAAACCACTCATCAATGCTCATTTATTTATAAGAAAGACATAATCTATTGCCCCTTTTAGTAAATTTTACACCAGTTTGTGCAATATAAGAAAGCATATCTCCAACTAATAATCTTGCATTATCAGTAGGCTTTCAAGTTTTTCAGCAAAAATCTACAATTACACCACTTTCACTAATTTGTTTCTCCAACTCTTTGTTCTGTCTTTCCAACTCTTTTTGAGTTTGTATTTGAGCCTTCATTTCGTTGGCAGTTTTCACTGCTACTGAACTACCACATGACTGGTGTTGGTTTAATGGTTAGGGTGGTGGGCTTGGGAACCCAGGATCCTGAGTTCAAATCCTGCTTAGCTTTTGAATTAATACCAGGTGGGGTTGATTCTGCCTGTTATCCTTCTGAGTTTGGCAAAATGAGTGCCAGCTTGCTGGTGTCCTGTGTCGGAGTGGTAACCCCTCCAGGATTGTGCCCAATAGCCAAGGAGACTGCCGAGGCAGCACCAATGCTCTGCACAAAGTATGGTCCCAATGGGTGGATGGAAATACCACCTGTCAATGCTCCTGTTTACATATACCCCCAGTTGGCACTTTACTACTCATTTATTTATCAAAAAGAGGAACTTCCATGGTAAAACTATTATCTGCTTTTGTATCATCATTATACACTGCCATTCTTTGACTATAACCAAGGTCTGGGTTTGTTACCGTTGCCATATCGGGAATACAATCTTCGACAGCCCCCTTACCCATTCTATCACGAAATGAATATTGTGTAAATTTCATCATTTCAGACATAGCAGGGACAGAATTAACTGCTTCAAATTATTGTGTTCCAATATACAAACGAACACGATGAAACATTTTCCAGAAGAAATAATTTACAAGTGTAGCATTTGTGTTATTTCCAACCTTCGTGAATGCAAATTTACACAACAAGAAACTATCGGCTAGATTAAAATATGTTTGTTGATTATTTATTTCAAAGGTTTCTGTTCATTCTGTTTTCCAGTCTGTTCCTATTATAGCATTTATCTTGAAGTAGTCTTCGTTTTTAGTAGATTTTGAAACAATAATGGTATCAACCAAATCATAGATACTATCAATTACTTCCGTACTTGTATTTATTTTGTTAAAAAAAAGATCTTAAAACCTTTGAAACCCTGATATTTGAATTATTTTTGTCGTTCTGGGGGAGACAATTGAGTTTTAACTTTCTTAATTTATTTTGTTTCTTGTAATTGATGGGACTCCTTTTGAGCATCATTTGTACTCCTTATAGCACCCATTACATTTCCCACGGCAGAAGCAGTTGAACCTATTGGGTCTTTTTGATAAAGAGTAGTTGAACTTATACCCATTAGACGATTAGAGCATCAATTATGCCATCTCCTATATTTTGAAATTGATGTCCTCCACCCCATTGTCATTTTTGTTTATAGTACCCTCGACCAAGATACATACCTTCACCCCTATAATATGGGGGAAAGGAACATCAGTGGAGGATAAATGGGGCTTCCGAGACAGCCATTCAAATGAATGGGGAAAAAGGGAAAAACTCTCTGAATCAAGCCCCAAAAACCCAAAATAGGAGACTGATTTCCTCCCCTCCCATACAAATGAATGGGAAAAACTCTCTGAATCAAGCCCCAAAAACCCAAAATAGGAGACTGATTCCTCCCCCTCCCATACAAACAACTGTAAAATTGAGTGTCTCAAGGCCTAAAACCCCAAAATAGGAGACTCATTTCCTCCCCATCCCATACAAGCAAATGTAAAATTGAGATTTACTGATTAAAGCACTTCTTTCCTTTTATATTTTCATTCCACTCAAAGAGCGAACCAATGAATATTTGTCCATGTTCTCCTTCAGGAAATAACTTAATTTTCCTATTACATTCATCACCATCGAGTATATTCACAAAGATTACTTTGGAACTTCGTTCTTGGTTTAAGTATTTTTGTTGAGCAGAAATGAAATGATAAACTTCTCTCAATGCTCTTGTTTGACCACCTCTTGAGCCACATATCATTTTGAGATTGTAGTAAATTGTTTTTCCATTGTTCAATTGATAACCATCAAAGTTTTCAGTCCATTCAAGTTTCAGTGAGAGGAGAGGTGATGATCTGTGAGCAGCAATATGGGTTTATGCCAGGAAAGAGCACCACTGATGCGATGTTTGCTTTGAGAATGTTGATGGAGAAGTATAGGGAAGGCCAGAAAGAGTTGCATTGTGTGTTTGTGGATTTAGAGAAAGCTTATGATAGGGTGCCAAGAGAGGAGTTGTGGTATTGTATGAGGAAGTCGGGAGTGGTGGAGAAGTATGTGAGGATCGTGCAGGATATGTATGAGGACAGTGTGACAGCGGTGAGGTGTGCAGTAGGAATGACGGACCGGTTTAAGGTTAAAGTGGGATTGCACCAAGGATCGACTCTGAGCCCTTTCCTGTTTGCAATGGTGATGGACAGGTTGACGGACGAGATCAGACTGGAGTCTCCATGGACTATGATGTTCGCGGATGACATCATGATCTGTAGGGAGAGTAGGGAGCAGGCTGAAGCGAGCCTTGAGAGGTGGAAGTACGCACTGGAGAGAAGGGGAATGATAGTCAGTAGGAGTAAGACGGAGTACATGTGCGTAAATGAGAGGGAGGGTGGTGCTATGGTGCGGTTGCAAGGAGTTGAGGTGGGGAAGGTGGATTGGTTTAAATACTTGGGATCAACTGTCCAAAGTAACGGAGAGTGTGGGAGAGAAGTGAAAAAGAGAGTGCAGGCAGGATGGAGTGGGTGGAGAAGAGTTGCAGGAGTGATTTTTGACAGAAGGGTAGCTGCAAGAGTGAAGGGGAAAGTATATAAGACGGTAGTGAGACCAGCTATGTTGTATGGTTTGGAGGCGGTGGCACTGACAATAAGACAGGAAGCGGAGCTGGAGGTGGCAGAGTTAAAGATGCTGCGATTCTCGTTGGGAGTGACGAGGATGGATAGGATAAGAAATGAGTATATTAGAGGGACAGCGCAGTTAGGACGGTTTGGAGACAAAGTGAGAGATGCGAGATTGAGATGGTTTGGACATGTGCACAGGAGGGAAACGGAGTATATCGGGAGAAGGATGTTGAATATGGAGCTGCCAGGCAGGAGGAGAAGAGGAAGGCCAAAGAAGAGGTTCATGGATGCGGTGAGGGCGGACATGCGGGTGGTTGGAGTGTCAATGGAAGATGTGGAGGAAAGAGCAAAATGGAGACGGTTGATCCGCTTTGGCGACTCCTAACGGGAGCAAGCCGAAAGAGGAAGAAGAAGAAGATGTAGAAATGCAAAAAAAAAAAATTTTTTTCTCTAACAATTTTTTGGGGGGGAGGTGGGGGGGGGTTGGAAATCACTTAAAACATGTAGAAATGCAAAAAAAGGAAATCGAAATTTTATTGAAAAAAAAGTTGCAAAAATTTTTTTTCTCCAACAATTTTGGGGGGGGGGGGTTGTCCAAAATCTAATGGCATGATCGTTGGACCATACCTAACCCCCCACCAAGTTTTGTCGAGGAGTTTTTCCGTAATACAAAATATTTTTTAATTTAACATTTTCATTTAATTTAACATTTAACAAAAATTTAACATTTTCACGCTCACGCTCATGCTGGTGCTCACGCTCACGCTGGGGGTATCGCTATAGCTCTCTGTTCTTCGAACAGGCGAGCTAAAAATGGGGCACAGAGGCCTCAGTGTGTGATTTGTTTTGAAGTGCTTTCTACGGAGTCTATGAAACAAAATAAGTTGCAGAGGCATTTGACTACAAAACATGCGCCTTATCAGGATAAGGAGAGAGCGTTCTTTGAGAGGAAACTTCTTGCACTCAAGAATACGGGTTCTAACAGAGAGGGTACATGCCATCAGACCAATTCTCGAGCATTAGAGGCCCCGTATCGAGTGTCGCTCCATGTTGCCAAGACTAAAAAGTCTCACTCCATTGCGAAAGAACTCGTGCTGCCATGTGCAAAGGACATGGTTTCTCTGATGGTTGGGGAGGAAGCGGCGAAGAAACTGGCAGTTATACCCCTCTCTGACAACACCATCCAACGCAGAATTGAAGATATGAGTCTGGACGTAACGGCTCAGGTCGTAAAGAAGATCAAGGAATTGCCGTGGCATGCCATACAGTTGGACGAGTTCAATGATATCGCATCGTACGCGCAACTCATCATCTGGGTCCGCTTCATCAAGGCTGATAACTTTGTTGATGAGCCTCTGCTCATCAAACCATTGGAGGCCACCACCAAAGGTGAGGACATTTTTGGGAAAGTAGAGCAGTTTTATCGTGACCATGATCTGGACTTTGGAAAGTTGCTCAGTTCTACAACAGACGGCGCACCAGCAATGTTAGGAGTGCGTTCTGGATTCAAGGCTAAATTGCTTGAGGTGGCTCCTCAGACCTCCATGGTACACTGCATGATTCACCGAGAAGCGCTCGCCTCTCGCACTTTGCGAGAAACCTAGCAGAGCGTGCTCTCAGAAGTCCTAAAAATGGAGAATCACATCAAATCGAGTGCCCTCAACACTAGGTTATTCAGGCCATTCTGCCAGGAGATGGACGCCGACCATAAGAATTTACTATTCTACACTCAAGTCAGATGGTTATCTCGAGGAAACCTTCTTCTGTGCGTTTACGAGCTCAAAGATGAACTGAAGGAGTTCCTACGCACACAAGGGAAAACGGCATGGGTAGCGTTGCTTGAGTCGGACTCTTGGCTGTCAGAACTGTGCTATCTCATTGACATCTTTGAACATCTCAATGTCCTCAACCGTTCCCTCCAAGGCAAAGACGCCAACCTCATGATTTTTCACGACAAAATGAGCGGATTTCTGGCGACTCTAAAATTACTGGCAGACAAAGCAGCTGTTAAGCGCTTCAGCCTTTTCCCCCGTCTGGTGGAGCATCTAACGACCTGCCAGTACGATGATACTGAGCTCGACAGTCTTTCTGGGGAGATAGCACGTCACCTTCGGTCGCTCATTGAACAGTTCGAGCACTATTTCCCTGAGCTGGATGTGCAGTCCTTTTTCTGTGGTCCGGGGCCCTTTCACCGCTCCACTGGACTCGATTGCTGATGAAGATGATACAGCACAGGAAGAGCTTGTACAGTTCCTGCAGGATTCAGGAGCGCAGGCTCTTGCGCGGACGGATTCGTTGTCGACATTCTGGTGCAAAATGCTGCCGTCGTACCCGACCCTGTCACGGCACGCCATTAAGGTTTTCATGCTATATCCTTCATCATACTTTTGTGAGCAGTCGTTCTCCACCATGGTGGTGATTAAAACAAAGTTCAGAAATCACCAAGAAATGGAGCATGATATGATCCTGGCATTGTCATCTACTTCTCCACGAATAGAGAAGTTGGTTTCGGATAAACAGGCTCATCCTTCTCACTGATATATCTAAATGTCATTCGGACTAAACTTCTGAAACATTCAACTACTATTTGGATACTGTCAGCTATTCTCCGTTTACTCGTCTATGAAAACATGATGATGGTGAATAAAGTAAACAGTAAATGTTCTTATGTCATATGAAATCTTATCTTGTATATTATGAATTGGGTTTTGAATCTTTCGGGTCACGCAATGTGGAGGTTCTGAAATTGGGTCGCCACGAAAAAAAGTTTGAAAACCACTGCTCTGGAAGATAGTGTTGTGTCAGATTCCTCCAGAAGATTACGTTGTGTGTTTGAACTGAAAAATAATAATAAAAAAAATAATGAGTCAAGGACAGACACACACACACACACACACACACACACACACACACACACACACACACACACACACACACACACACACACACACACACACACACACACACACACACACGTTTCTCACCTTGGACTCGACTCATTCAAGGTCATATGATGTGAGAGTAATTCTTTCCAGTCAACAATAATATCGTTCAGTTCATTTCGAAACGATTGAATATCTTGAAGGAAATCATTAATTTTTATCCACTCATTGTGTAATTCAGATAACTCATTTTCATCATCAGTTATCAACAAAGTTCTTATTGGGGGCAACCTGTTAGAAAAAAAAACATACAATAATTATTAGTCGTATCATGATTTAATTAATAATCAATTGCTTCACCATCATTCTAAGAGGATGCCAGACTTTACAAATCACACACACACACACACACACACACACACACACACACACACACACACACACACACACACACACACACACACACACACACACACACACACACACACACACACACACACACACCAATATTGTGATGGGTTATCTTCTTCGTCAGATGAAAGATAGTTCATGTCTCAGTCATTTACCATTGGGACAAGATGAGAAAAATGAAAAAACTGTCAAACGGAAAAGATTTTCAACCGAGAGAAATGCCTGGCTTATAAACACGGTCTTCACACAACTTGATGACGTAATGGGAGATTACATAACAATGGTTTTTCCAGAGTGTGTTTCCACAAAGAAAATGACTTGGTTTGGGCGAGGCAGCCGTTCTCAAGCAGTCTGACTCATTTTAACATGAAAATGAAAAATGTTTTAAATGATTTTAATAAAACCTACGTTTAAAAGCTGTTTTTAACTAAACTTTGTTCTGTTAGTGTTCTGATGATTTAAAATAAAACCACGAGAGATGGGCACAGAATACTTACTCATTTTTACGACAACTGTGTTCTAGACACTTCCCCATTTTACAAAACTCACCCGAACAGCCCTTTCTTTCGTGCTTGAAGAGATAACGTGAATATAATAGGATAATTAATTTACTCCCCAAAGTAGAACATGGGTAAATATTCATTGTTTCGCTCTTTGAGTGGAATGAAAATATAAAAGGAAAGAAGTGCTTTAATCAGTAAGTCTCAATTTTACATTTCTCAATGGGGCAGAGATCAGTCTCCTATTTTGGATTTTTGGGCCTTGAGACAGTCTCAATTTTACATTTGTTTGTATGGGAGGGGGAGGAATCAGTCTCCTATTTTGGGTTTTTGGGCCTTGAGACAGTCTCAATTTTACATTTGTTTGTATGGGAGGGGGAGGAATCAGTCTCCTATTTTGGGTTTTTGGGCCTTGAGACAGTCTCAATTTTAAATTTGTTTGTATGGGAGGGGAGGAAATCAGTCTCCTATTTTGGGTTTTTGGGCCTTGAGACAGTCTCAATTTTACATTTGTTTGTATGGGAGGGGGAGGAATTAGTCTCCTATTTTGGGTTTTTGGGCCTTGAGACAGTCTCAATTTTACATTTGTTTGTATGGGAGGGGAGGAAATCATTCTCCTATTTTGGGTTTTTGGGGCTTGATTCAGAGTTTTTTTTTTTCCCTTTTTCCCCATTCATTTGAATGGCTGCCTCAGAAGCCCCATTTATCCTCTACTAACATCCCCTCTCCTGCAATTATATTATATTTTCCCAACTCGTATTTTCTCACAATAACCATCGTATTTATTTCTTGGTAAACTTTACGTAGGTGAATTCTGATGGATACAATTTCTCCATTGAAGGAAACCATACGATTACCTTGATCGGTTATCCTAAAATTTACTCTGTTTTTTTCTGCCACAGGTAGATCAACAAGATTTTTCGGCTCCATATTGAATTTATAACCAATTGGAGTTAAGTATGTGCTGAATGAAAACATTGTATTTGTTATTATTCCATCATTATAAACACCATCAAATCACAGTGAATTAACACTGAATTTATACCTGAGGATATTTGAATGACATTATCATTGTAAAAAAAGAGTCCATTCGTTTCAATTTTTGTTTGAGGAGAAAATAAATCTCTAAATGAATTATCAATTGTGAAATCAACCTTGTAATTATTTTTTTGTTTCAACATTGATTTTGAAGTACGTTTATAAATATCCATTACAATATTTTTTTGTTCATCACCCTGTTCTTTCAGAAGTCGAGCAATTTCAGAAGATATTTGATAAATTTTGTATGCTCCGGATGAAAATGTTATAGTTTTGTATCCGCTTCCCGGATTATAACTAAACTTATCATTTTTTCTGTGATATTAAAAAGGGTATTATAAGTTTCGATGGACAATAAAGAAGCCTCATATTCTTTTGTTGGGTGAAGTTGTAGTGGGTAAGGGAATGAAGCCGTGTGAAATATAAACTGAGGATTGTGCTTCTCATCTTATTAAATATGGGGTAAAATATCTTTATATTGTCATTTATTAATTATTTTCATTAACTGGTCTAAAATGGCGGATGCTTCATTAAAACAATTGTTGTTTCCAGCCTTCTTACTACCTAACAGCACGAACAATCTATTAACAAAATTGTGATGGGTCATTTGGAAGAAAACATCTGAACCATGCCTACTGAAAGCCTTAATAATATATTTGTGCTTCTCATTTTTCTTTTTTCTCCCAGCAACATAAACCCATAATCAAGTGAGTTTAACAAATAAATCTATACTCTATCATCTTCATTTTCCACATTCATTGGTTAATTTAAATCTGAAACTCGATTCTTGGCTAAAATGTAACATCCATCTTTGGTTAGAAGAAACATGAATCTTAGAGTTAATTTAACAGGTGGTCAGACAGAACCTAATAACCTCAATTCATCATTATATGTCAATACTTTTTAGCAGCGTCTCGCGTAGCGAACGCTGCTCATAGAGAGCTCGGCGTTGTTCTTGTTGTTGTTGTTCTTCTTCTTGTGAAGACAAAACCTTAATCTCGAGGACTCGGCTCTTGTATATACAAGATCCGGATCTCCTTAAATACTGAGCACATGTACACATCCTCACATAGACGGTGCCTTTTGAGAGCGTCTATCATGAACTTTTAAATATATTCCGACATTTGCTTTAAAGTTTCGAAAAGTTCACGTTACTATTTAAAGATTATTCCATTTATCGTATTGTAATTTCGTAAATACACGATATATCGTAAATACGTAAATACATTTTGACGGGTTTCGCTATTGGCTTAATCAAGGCACGTGACGAAATATCGGAAGTTGTTATTGTTGTTGTTAAATTTTTTTGCTGACAAAACCTTTAGGACGCTGCTCTTGGACACATTTGTCCTTGTTCTTTAACAACATAGAATTGTTGTGTGTTTTGTTTGCTGGTTGTTTGGTTGGAAAGAGACCTGCAATGGAATTTTTTTTAATCTTTTTTTTTTAAAACTGTTGAACATTCCTTGTTTTGGAGAGCATTCACAACAATCAGGGGGTTGATTTATCACTTCAAGTTGTTGAAATAATCCATCATCATATTCTAATTTTCCTGTATCTTCTAAGTCTTGCTTCATCATTTGACTAAAATCTTTCATCATTTGAGGGTTTTCAGGAGTGTATTCTATCACAGAAACTATAGAAACATCTATCATTTTTGTGGAAAGTTTTAAAAAGTGGTTAAAAAAATTTCTCTTGTTTTCTTTCAAACGCTTCTTCACCCATTAGTTTCTGTCTGCATTTCTTCTTTATGTCTTCCTGTTTTTTTACAACATTTGAAACCAACTCTTGATGTTCCTTCAATCTTCTTGCTCATTTTTTCGCATTCATTTATTTATTGTAAAATATCATTCCCTGAATTGTGAAGGTCAATACAGAAATTTTCCTTTTTTACATCATTAAAATAGATGTTTTCTAATAAATCCTTTTCTTTAAATATTTCATCAAATTATTTATTAGCATTAATATGAGTTATAATTTTTCTGGATTGGTAAGTAGTCAAGTTTATACATCAAAGCATAAATCATGTCCTTGAAAGAGATGTCTAAATATCCTTCGATCTCAACAAAGACTTGATAAACATTTAAAGTATTGTTCCAATCATAAAACAGCATTTGTTGAGATACCAGAACCAGGAGAGAAAGTTGTATTTAATTAAACAAATAAATGTATAAAACACCCATTTGTAAAATGTGCTGATTTTGAGAGCAATTTGGAAAAGACTGATGATATAAAAAAAAAAATGAAAAGCATATTCCTTGCAGGTTTTGTTATTACATTAAATCATTTGTAGGAAGTAAATATGATAAGTGGGAGTTGTATAGAGGACTTGATGCTGCTGATGAATTTGTGAAAAGGCTTGAGGATGATTGTATTTAGTAAACTAAAATTATGTCAAGAACCAATAAACCTCTTGACTTATCTCCTCATGAAGAGAAAGAGTTTGAAGAAGCAAGGATTTGTTCTATATGCTCAGAGGCTTTGGAAAAACTGATAAAAGGGTTCGAGATCATTGTCATTTAATGGGGACATATAGGCATTTAATGGGGAAATATAGAGGAGCAGCTCATCATGATTGTAATCTTAATAATAGGATTCTTATATTCATACCTGTATTTCTTCATAATATTTGTCATTACTAGTGCGGGCCCGTAGGTGTGTGCCCGTAGGTGCGTGGCCGTATGTGCGGGACCGTAGGTGCGTGGCCATACGTGCAAAAAATAAATAAATAATTGTGACGTCATAGCACCGTGTCCTGTCATTGGTTGGTAAATAAATTGCCGTAACTTGGGAACCGCTTGCCCGATTCATATCAAACCTTGAAAAGGCACATCCTCGGGTCCCCGGCAATATTCCTGGCAAGTTTCAATCAAATCGGACCAGTGGTTGTCGAGAAACGGCGGTCACAGACAGACACACATACAGACACACACAGAGATTGCTGGAATTACAGACAGATGATACACATCTCTTATCAAAGAATGAAGTAAGACTCTTTTTGTACAATAACAGCAATTCCTAAACATCAAAATTAAATCTCATTTGCAAAACAGATTTAAACTCCTGAAATGGGTATAAATATAAATATTAGATTTCTTCACTCATGAATTTATTGGGTTCTTTTGGGTCTTCAGGGTCTTTTCGTGTCTTTTGGGTCTTCAGGGTCGTTTAGGTCATTTGGGTCTTTTGGGTCTTCTAGGTCTTTTTGGTATTTTGGGTCTTCAGGGTCTTTTCGGTCTTCTGGGCTTTCAGGGTCTTTTCGGTCTTTTGGGTTGACTGCCTGTCATCCTTCCGATGTTGGCAAAATGAGTGCCAGCTTGCTGGTATTCTGTGTCAGAGTGGCGATTTTTTTGCTGTGCAGTATTTGCTGTACCCCGTAGTTTAAAGTAATTTTGCTGTGCAGAGTTAAAGGGAGAGCCCGTATTTATGTACAACTAAAATGGCCGCCAGTCTACCAGTAGGCAATTTTAATCAGATCGCAAAATAAAGTTAGGGGCAAGTGTATGCCATAGTGTACTGTGCTTGTGCCAAATTTGAATAAAATCGGACCATGCATGTCAGAGAAATGGTTGGGGGCCATCTTGGATTTGATGTCGAAAAAATGGCGTGCATATGTATACCATCATGTATCATCTTTTTGCCAAGTACAAATAAAATCGGTCCATACATGTCCGAGATATGGTTGCGGACGCACGCTCGCACGGACACGAAAATCGAGACCAAATCCATAAGCCCCCATTTCGGACTAAGTCTAAGGATGGCTAATAAAGATGGCTGTTGTTTGCTTGTAAATATCTATGTGTTTGATGATTGCCTGTCTGTGTGTGTATAAATAAATAATTGTTATCTTTCAAATGTGCCCCGTTCGTGTCCTTTCAATAATTATCCAACATAGCGCGTTCATAATTGATATACAGAAAGGTTTTGCCCCAATGATTGGCTTCGCTGATTCGGGAAAGCTGCACGCACATTTCTGCTTGGCCGTAATAAGTACTCGAGTGCACGTTGAGGGCGTGGACCCTAACTCAGGTAGTTCGAACAATGAGTAGGTAACCTGATTATGATGTGAGCACCCTGCTTGGTTTAATTGCTTTTGCCAGCGATCGCGGTTGCTTAACAACCCATCTGGCTGCCGAGTTATCTTTGGTCCGGGGGCTTCAGGGTCTGTGGTGGTAGCAGATTTGAGTACGCACCTCGTGAGCCCGGCACATGTGTCGATACCGCAACAATATTGATATAACTTCAAAAACCCGGCACGTCAAAAACAAGACAATGGATGCCATTCACGACATTCTTCTCTAGCCAGATCTTTGTGCCCAGTGTCAGTTTACCATACCTGTGCAATGAATGAAGCAGATGAGGAACCGTGCTGATGACTACGTAGTGGCTTCCAATTAACCGATCAAACAAACACCATGTGTTGCACTCTATTGGCTACTGTTACAATTATTCTTTGGGACCAATTGTCCCAGGAGCACTATTCCAGATCAAACCTGAACAAGATAAGTCAAGACAAGGTACTTCCATGCACATAATTTCAACACAAGCAATTGAGCAAGAAATGAGATGAGAATGGTGGTTTTGAGAATTCAAATGGGGGAATGGTGGGAAGGATGGCAGTTGGGGAATTTATATGGGAAAATGGTGGGAGAATTCAAAGGGAGGCAAAGCAAAGCATATTCAACTACAAGGGCACTCGGTAGAGCGCATACCTCCGCCACGTAATGCCTGATCCACGAGAACATATCGGGCCCAATACATTTTTGAAATATCATGCTGTATATCGTTTTTGGCTCTATGTTTAAATGGTGAAGATCACTTTAAAAATTAAACAATTATCGTATCCAGATCCGGATTCGGATCTTCACCAAAATCAAATAAAGTCGTTGTGGTCACACACTCAACCTGCCCACCAAGTTGCACCAGAATCCGTCCACAACATTCTGAGATATCGTGATATATATTCATTAGTTTAGCCATATCTCTCAATGGTGAATAATTACTTTAAAAAATGATCGGATCCAGATCCGGATCTGGATCTTCACCAAAATTGAATCAATTCTTCCTTGTCAGATACCCAATGTGTTCAAGTTTCATCCAAATCCATCCACAATGGTTTGAGATATCCTGCACACAGACTGACAAACAAGAAAAAGACCGTGCAGAGCACAATACTTGCAAAATCCACCCCCCTCTCCAAAGGTTGCCATGGTTACTTTAAATTGTCAATTTCATTAAGATTAAAATTGACAATCTTAATCAAAGCTCAGGTCAATCGGATTAAAATTAATTATTTTTCAGATTGAAATTGATGATTTTAGAAGTTTTACCTTGAGTTGACCTTTGACCTCATTTAGTTCGTTTCCAAATTCAGTGAAGGACGATGCAAATGGTCTTCAACTTTCAAGTTAAGAGGATGTAAATTGACGATTTTTCAGTTGAAAATTGATGATATTAGAAGTTTTACCTTGAGTTGACCTTTGACCTTTTGATCTCAAAAATAGTTGGTTTCCCAATTCAGTGACACAATATGCAAATCTTTTTTAAAATTACAAGTCAATCGGATGAAAAATAACGATTTCAGAAATTGGACCTCAAGATAACCTTTAACCCTTGACCTCAAAATCAAAAGGCTTCTCAGTTGAGACTACCTCTACAACTTGATGATGTTTCATGATGATCAGTTTAGAATTGTGGCCTGTAGGCGATAGACAGGCAAACAAACAGACAGCCAGATAGACAAACAAAATCGACTGACCAATATACTTCTTGCACTCAAGAATACGCGTCTTAACAGAGAGGGTACATGCCATCAGACTGTGGCTACCTCATTTTCTTGGGGCGCGGCTGTGCCGCCAATGCAGTGCCCCCCCCCACACACAAAATTTTCCCCCACCCCGTTACCAAGAAGCTGGTACTCATTTTGCCAACCTCAGAAGGATGACAAGCTGAGTCAACCCACCTTGTGTTAATTCAATGAGAGACAGGGGCTCAAACTCAAGACCCTAAGATCTTAAGACAGCCATCTTAACCATGAAGCCAACACCAGGCTTTGTGAATTCGAAGACTGTGATAGCATCATAGGGGAGCAGAAAGTGTTACATCGTCCACCGTTTTGACGTGGGAATGCTCATGTGCTTTCATGAGTGGAAGGAAGGTGAGAGTGAAGGTGGGGAGCTTTGGAAGGGGGAGGTTGAGGACTTTCGGTGGGGGAAGGGTTGGAGGATTGAGTGAGGGGAGGGGATCGATGCTTCAGGGTGAGGAGGCGAAGGGTGAGGACTTGGGGTTAGGTGATGGGAGTAGATTTGGGAGGGGGAGACTGAGGCTTTTTACCTCCACCACCGAAGGTGAAGGAGGTTATGTTTTCACCTCTATCCGTGTTTGTTTGTTGCAAAATCGAAGATTTCTGAACTATATTGATCAGTCGATTTTGTTGTTCTGTTCATCAATCACCTGCAGGTCACAATTTTAAGCCGATCTTCATGAAACTTCAGCACATGGAAGAGTTTGACAAAAGCAAGAAGCCCATTGTTTGAGGTCAAAAGGTCAACATAGGACAAAGTTCAACAACTTTATCAAATTTCTAAAATCCTCAATTTTTCATCAAGATGGACGAGAAATTTGAACAGGATTTTCATATCAGCTTAATGAATCCAACCACCAATGATTGTTCAAGTCAAATTTGTTTTTTGGATTTGGCAAGTATCGTGCTGTGAACGGCCTCTATTTCTTGTTTGTTTGTTTGTTTGTTTGTGTGTTTGTGTGTTTGTTTGTTGGATATCTCCAAAAGTTGTGATGGATTTGGATGAAACTTGGTGGACAGGTTGGATGTGTGACAAGGGTGAAGTTATGAGATTTTGGTAAAGATCCAAATCCGGTGACTGCAATTTTTTAAGTGATTCTTCATCATTGAGAGACGAAACCAATAACGATAGATAGCACGATATTTCAAAAACTTATTGGGCCCAATATGTTCGACTGGATCAGGCATTGCACGGCGGAGGTATGTGCTCCACCAAGTGCCCTTCCATTTTGTTGACGAATTGGTGTGTGTGTGTGTGTGTGTGTGTGTGTGTGTGTGTGTGTGTGTGTGTGTGTGTGTGTGTGTGTGTGTGTGTGTCTGTGTGTGTGTGTGTGTGCGTGTGTGTGTGTGAGACCACCATCTCACACACACAATCACTCCATTGTTAATGTGCTAGTTATTCTTAAATGAGCGTTGTATGGGAGCTGGATGGTAGATGAGGTTCACAGGCTAAGAATTATGCGTTGACAGATATTATGACACAAATGGACAGATTTTGCAGGATGAAGGCAGAAATCACAATGAAAATAATTGACACCTCATAGGAGTCCATTCCCTCTGTGGGCCCAGTCTCATGCCCACACAGGCAGGGTACAGGGTGCATACCCGTTGAGGCAGAAGCATGGTTATCAGCAGAGGAAGGTTTGGCCCCAAGGAGCAATCCCAGCAAAGACAAAATGTCACTAAAGAGGAACTGATATCTCCCCTCCCCTCCTATTATCTCTTGCCCCATGCATGGCCACTGAGGCAGTCGACCCAATCACAGCGACATCATCGTATAAATGACCCTCTCATTGTAACATCGTATAAACGACCCTCTCGAGGACCCTCTCACTCTGCCTCACTTGGCCCTTGCTGGTTCAGTCATGTCAGACAACGTGCTTAATCTTACTCGCCTCTTCCGCTAACATCGTCGTTAAAATGTGTACTTGAACAGGAAAACATGATCTCAACACAAAGCCCTTGTTGCATGTCAAAATGATCAAATCACACTCTTCACTATGTCTCTCTGAAAGGACCCTTTGGAACCCCCCCTCCGCCCTCCATCCACTTTCTGAACAATCTTCTGGAAGAAGTCCTTACTTTCAAGTTTCTGGGTCTCACTATCTGCCATGATCTTTCCTGAGAAATCCACATTTCCAACCTGGCCTCCAAAGCAAGTCGCCGACTGGGAATCCTCTATCGTGCAAACAAACAAACTTCCTCGACCCACCTGAGCTCCTGACCACATACAAAGCTTTCGTCCGCAGCCTGATGGAGTGCTGCTCTCCCGACTGGGCTGGTGCTCCTGCCTCCCACCTTTCACGACTTCACGCTGTGGAAACCAAGGCATTTCGGATCATTGGCATCTCCTGCGATGATGCTGAGTCTTTGGGTCTCTCACTCTCACCGTAGGCAGGTCGGTGGTCTTCCTGTCTTCTACCGTCTCCTCTCCAGTCTCACCCCCCCGCCCCCGCTGCACTGTCTGCGATTTGTCCCCCCCACCATATTTCTGAAGGGTGCTCAAGGTCCGCCAACAACCCCCTTCTGGTAAATCTACCAAAATCACGAATCACGACTCACCTTCACTCCTTCATTCCTCTTTTTTTCCGCCTTTGGAATAAACTCCCTCACGCTGTTCAATCCCATTCTTCCCTCTTGGCCTTCAAAACAGCTGTTCACCAGCACCTCTTATCATCCCCCATCCAAATCCTCGATCTTTTCTACCCACGTTAATCTACCCCAAACCCACCTCCTTCAAATTCCCTGCATTCCTTCCTGAAAGTCCCTGTAATGTCCATCTTGTATTCCCCATGTTACCCGCCCCATCCCTCTCCCTTCCACATATCTCCTTATGTCTCTTTTCCCCACTGTTTCGTCGTTCCCACTCCCGCCCCTCTTGTGTCATGTCCCCCTTGGTAGGCGTTGTGTGTTAGCTCTCATACGAGCCTCGACAAGGGATACAACAAAAAAAACATCTACATCGATGTACATGGACCATGCTCGTGCCTTCCGTTTTAATAGCTATACCTTACATCACACACAACACAGCCCCCTCCGCCTTGATATGAGATTCCTGACAAGATCAACCTGAGAGGTAGGCTTTGGCACTTAAAAATTCACATGCTAAATATATTACCCACGAGCAAATACCACCTGTAAAGAGAAGGGGCAGAGAGATGGGGGGCAGGAGGTGGGGAGAGGGATAGAGAGACAGAGAGGGTTTGGGGTCAGAGAGGGTAGGTTAGGGGATGGAGGGGTGGGGGCGGGAGAGGAGTGTGCAGAAGGAAAGAGAGAGACAAGTGGGAGACAGGAAACAAGACCAAGGCTTACCTTGCCGTGTTTAACCCCCTGGGGATCTTTGACTGGTCAAGGGTTAAACATGACCATCACCGCCGCGCCTCAACACAAAGTGCCATTTCCTGTGTGTTTTGTATTTTACTGCGATGGCCCCACTTCACACAGGGGCGACAAAGGTTTCATCGGCTTGAACTGTGTCCTCCTGAACCAGATAGAATGGACAACCGACTGAAGTACAGCACTGACTGCATTCTGCCCTCCTGTACCTCTGATCTCACAGTCATTGTTGCTGTTTCCTTCTGGTCTTGCTTTCTGCTGTTGAGTCAAGGCTGACCTGGATGCAGCTTTCGCAAATTGTTTTTGGGCAAGTTCGCTTCTTGTACATTTCCTTCTTTTGGTGGGAGTCATCTTCCTACAAAATAAAGGAGGGAGAAGGGGGCAGGGGGGAAGGGGTGCGAGGGAGCGAGGGAGAGAGGAGCAGAGGGAGAGAGGGGCAGAGGGAGAGAGGGGCAGAGGGAGAGAGGGGCAGAGGGAGAGAGGGGCAGAGGGAGAGAGGGGCAGAGAGAAAATGTGCTTTATGAACGATAAAAACACACACACACACACACACACACACACACACACACACACACACACACACACACACACACACACACACACACACACACACGCAGACACACAGACACACACACCCTTTTGACCTTGAATATGACCAAATTCAGAGAAAGAGGAATGGGTGTTCGCCCATTCCTCTGATTGTCTCAACCCCTTTTTCACACCATTGATGTGTGCATGTGCATCCACATACCTCTTAATATCCTCCTCATGTTTCTCCAGGTTGTCACACCACCTCTCCAGCTCACCGCACATCTCTGCAGCCACCAGTGTCCCGTGCCGTGTCTGTAAGTCCCATTAACATCAGACCTTGTTGCTTCAACACGCATGTTCAAGCTTACATGATCGAGCAGTGTCCGTAGGTGAGTGAGAGTGAGTGAGTCTATAAATACTTCATTCATTATGGCTTGAACTAAACACACGATTTTGATGAAACTTGACCACAACCTTCATCACCGATGACCACAACCGATGAAAAGGCCTGAGAGAACCGGTGCATAACTGCTTGTTGAGGCATGGGTTTCAACCGCTCCATTCATCAGCTTCATTGTGTCCGATGATATCCTCACCAACTTCTCCTGAAACTCACATCGTATACGTCACCAACATAAATATGATTCTTCATCTTTTTATTATCTAAAAGTGAGGTTGAGGCTCAGCTAAAAGCAACGATTCTGTGCAACATGTCAAACATTATAAGATCGCTCATACACGAAAACATTTTGATGGATGTAATTCCTGTTGATCAGGGGACAATGTATGATGTCAAAGAACTTTGTTTCTGAAGGCACCATTCCACACATGTACAAAAAAGTGTCAGGGCAAAAAGACTGGTCCCCATTCAAATAAAAATGAGGATCATGTGTGCATCATATGATTGAAGCTTTTTTTATTCCATGAGGGATAAAGTCTTGAAGATATAAAGTGAACGTCTGAATTTGGGGTTTTCCATTTGTTGTGAACAAAATTGTCATTTGTGGATAAAGTGAATCTTGAACCGGACGAGATCATTACAAAAGAGCTGGTGCCATGCACTGTTACACAAGATGTCCTTTTGTGTCACTTACCTCACTGTTCATGTCATTTCAGATCTGAGAATGGTCGCATAGTTCTGTGGATGATTTGGTTCATGTTCTTCTTTTTGGGGATTTTCTCTGCAAAGTGTGAAAACAGGTTACACGTGCACTGAATCGTATAAACTACCTTTGTGTACTTTTTCTCATTCATATACATTTACTTGTGTCAAACGGCACCCGAGTCGGACCGAACAAACCAATCAGCGCTTGTGATCAGTGAGAATCGTGAAATGATGATGTCCTGGGAGGTCTCTGTTCCATCACCTGAAAGCCACCAACATGTGGAAATTGCAGCAAAACAGCGTGCACATATAATGGAGATAACACACACACACACACACACACACGCACGCACACACACACACACACACACACACACACACACACACACACACACACACACACACACACACACACCTCCTGGAATAGTGACCATCATCCCCTGTGCCACACCAGCACTTGCTGATCAACAGAAGGTGCCTCTGCCATATCTACTCCACTCATTACCAGGTTACAAGATCTTTAAGTTGCAGATGGCAGGATAGATCTCAAAATAAAATAAAAATTACCCCCGTGTGGTGGTGACGGTCATCTCTGTAATGTTTTTTTTACGATCATAATCGATGAACCGTTGCCAGATATCTCCTAAAATGACAGATGAGATAGGTTTTGAAAATGGCCACTTTCACAAATTTCTGGACCTTGACCCTGACTTCGAATCTGGGAAAAATATGTCGTTGGGCATCACTCATCGACCTCAACCCACATACCAAATTTCATCAAGATCGGAAGTAAAAAGTTTTCTTTGTACCTGGAGGTTTTTTCCACCATCTTCCAGGTTACGTGGCAGCCAAACGGGACGGATATTCAAAAATCTGTCCGGTTAGATACACGATAATATTTTTTACTATCATAATCAATAAACAGTTGCTGAATATCATGTAGAATGGCAGACGAGATAGGTTTTGAAAATGGCGATTTTTATAACTTACGTGACCTCGTGACCTTGACCCTGACCTTGAACCCGGACAGAAGTTATATCGTTGTGCAACACTCATCGACCTCTACCCACATACTTAGTTTCATCAAGATCGGAAAGAAAAATTGTTGACGGACGGACGGACATCTGGTCCGGCTTCATTGGGTCATCTCGGTAGAGATGACCTAAAAAGGCGTCCTGACTTGGTTGCTGTCTGTAGGAACCCCTCCTCGCCCTAAAAACAAAACAAAACAGCTGCTACACTACGAACCACAGCATCAGTCAACCTTCATAGCTTTAGATACGAGAAGTTCCAAACCTGCAACAAATAGTTCCAAACCCTCTGCTGTTTCCAAAAAAAAATCATCTATTTCTGCTCCTCGAACCATTCCTCACCATGTACTCCTTGATAATCACCTATTTCATGTGTTTCTCTCTGGTGTGCTTCCAAATCTGATTTACACACAACTCCCTTCTTAAACTCCAAGGAACCAAAATGATTTCAGAAAAAAAATGACAATGGCTTCAGCACGATGCATTGTCACTACAAACGAAGGCAAAACGAAAACGATGCAAACGAAGATGAGTACAGAAAGGGAGCATCCCCACCATTTAGTTACAATTCCCATGATTGCCAAGAGAAGAGAGTGAAAGTATAAAATGTGCTTCACATGCAGGTTCCACCATAAAGCCCACGGCCGTTTCAAAGGGGACGTTCAGTCGCTTGTCTGCATCTGCAACCATTCACTTGTGGATATGATCGTGCTCTTCGTACAGGGTAGGCCATTGTTTGCTCATACATATACCCTTTCCAAATTCCAGTTTGCTGCCGTACACTAACTACGAAGAGTTTGATTTGTTTGCATCTCGTCTGCCATTCGGAGGGATGGGTATACAGGTGATGAAAAAGATGCACCACTCAGTTTATAAAGTACAACCGCGTGGATAACCAGACGGGACCTTTTGCACAATCGCAAAGCAACAAACACATGATATCTACCAGGAAACGACCAATCACCTGGCAAGCATCCAAAATTCATCACCTGTCTTTTCATGTTCTTGTCAGTACTCTGCTCTCCACTCGAACTTTCATCATTTTCCCGTTTTCGCTTTTCTTTCCGACTGTTCTCTGTCATTTCAATTTTGAGACCATTGCTTGGAACGTTGACTTGCCCACTTCTCTTTGGTGATTGCTCTGTTGTGAGGTTCACAAGAATTAGTTGATGTTTTAAACAGCGGAATGACAGCCAAGACAGAGCATCAATCGGTACCTTTGTATTTACGAAGACGTTTGCTTGGTGTTTCATCCACATCCACACTTAAAAAGTCATGTGAACGTTTCCTCGGCCCATGAGTCTCCTTGTTCATCCATGGATGCTCCAAGATCTCCTGCAAAGCAAAATAATTTGGTTTATCCAGATCCGTAAAATTGCATGATCACCTTTCGACTCCATCTCATTTGATGATCAAGAACCACTTACTCCACAAAAAGTGAACTTTTGCAGTCCTGGTTGAACCATCGTTCATTAAAATCAAACATACAAAGCAGAAGCAGCCAAATGATCACACACCTTCATTGAAATCCTCTTGGTTGGATCCATGCAGAGCATGGCTTTCAAAAGCGCAGTGCACTGGTGTCCAACAGAAGTGGGAGGATCATATTCGTAGGGATAATTGATTGATGCCAGTTCCTGTAAAGAGATCGATCTGTTAATTCACCAATTCATTAACCGCTGTCCAAATCCACAGTTGGTGGAGCAATTAAGGTTAATTCACACACGAACCCACAGGATGCCAGTCCATGGCATATATCTTTGCTCTATCCTCTAAATGCTGAGCGTCCAACGAGGAATCAACATGTACCATTTTTAGTGTTTGCTATGAAACGACCAGGTTCACAATTTGTCTCGCCACCTTGCAGACCCTGAGTGGATAATCCAATTTTTACATTTTACATTCTAAATTTATACCAAGGATAAAACAACATGCAGTGAACAAATTGTACAATGCTGCTGCTTTCTCCATTGCAATGGTGACGTGCTCCCGTAAAATCATCGTTTCTTCACAGTTACTGTTCTTTCATTGTAACGATTTTACTTACTTGGGCTGATGTTAAATCTGATGAGGATACTCGTAACTATGAATTACCATGACAGAGACATTCCCTTTGATCATCATGATGAAGATCATCGCGATGATTCGGACCATTGTGAGGAGGGAGAGAACACTCACCTCCATGATCTGCCACTGGAATGGGAAAGATCCCTGCATCACAGCATGCATGAGAATCCCAAGAGCCCACACGTCGACCGCAGGACCATTGTAGCCCTCGTCTCTGTACATCTCCGGAGCCATATATTCAGGTGTTCCACATCTTTCAAACAGGAGTGTGCCAGGTGTAAACACACGTGATAGCCCGAAGTCGGTGACCTTAAGGGTACCGAGGTCATCGTACATGATGTTCTCGAGCTGGTGGGAGGGGAAAGCAGACGAAGATAAGATCAAAGTGTGGAAGATATAAAGTTTGTATTTTCAGAAAGGAATCTTTTATACCTGCTTCACTCAACTCGTATCACCATTCCTTTACAAAGCGCACTCTTTATTTTCTCTTTATCACATGAAATGTAATCACAAAAAAAAGTCATATCACCTGAACTGTAAATAAACACACCACAAGATCACATGGTTTGAGGACATTGAGTGAGACAAATACAACACTGAATGTTTTAACAAGAGTTACTTATTGCATGTACATTATCAACTCAAAACACAAAAATGTCTGACAGGGGAAAACTGATATCTCCACGTATGAGATCAATTGGACCATCATGCCTGTGGCATATCAATCCCCCCCCACCCCCCACCACTGTAACATAATCAAGCAATGCATGAGCCCAACTTGGGGAAGTGGGGGGGGGAGGGGAGGCCATGCAATTTAGTGAAGGTTATGTTAATACAGACAACATGTTGATGCTTTACAACACCCACAACCCACAACAGCAAAATATGATAGATTTTACATCATCTCTGACACCAAATCTGAACCTCTGCTCGTTCTCATGGGTATTGATGTTTGGAAATGGAGGTCGACACCAGTGTCACTGTTTCCCTTGTCAGCTGAGCTGCTTTCACCAACCTGTGCAGTGAACCTGACCGATCTGAACTGCACCAGGTGTCCTTTCCGCTCTCGACCGACACGGCTGAGCAGATCAAACCATGTGGAACTTGTGATATTACCTTCTGTTATGGCAATCTTTATAGGTCTTGCCCTTAATGGGATGCAAGACGATCGCAATGCCACTGCGTGTGTGTGTGTGTGTGTGTGTGTGTGTGTGTGTGTGTGTGTGTGTGTGTGTGTGTGTGTGTGTGTGTGTGTGTGTGTGTGTGTGTGTGTGTGTTTGTGTGTGCGTGTGTGCGTGTGCGTATGCGTTTCCGCATCTCTATATTTTCACTTGAAAATGTTTTTCTCTGTAACCGCCTGTCTGATCGATGCAAAACTTCAAACATCGGGGAGAGACTCCTGGTGGAGAATATTGTTGTTGCGAACTCTGACGTCATAGGTCACATGGTATGGCAGCCCCATTGGATTAAAGGGAAAAAAAACTCCACATCATTTTCTTCGAAAGCACTCAAGGAAAAAAAACTTGAAACTTAACATATTGTCTCAACTCCCCATGGGGCACATTGGATGATGACGATGACGTCATCAGTGAAGTGGTATTCCGGCAATAATTGAATAAATTGAAATCCTTATCCAAAAATGGTTTTCTCTGAAACGACTTGTCCAATCGATGTGAAACTTTAAACATGGGAGAGACTCCCCATGGAGAATATTTTATTGCTAACTATGATGTCATAGGTCACACGGTATGGCAGCCATGTTTGGTAAAAGGAATAAATTTGGACAATTTTCTCCAAAACTGCTCAACAAAGAAAATTGAAACTTGACACATGTCATCTCCCCATGCGATATGCAGTGTGTGGTGGAAAATAACTCAATTTCCACAAGTTGGATCAGCATACCAAGGGAGAATGTTTAATTTCGTAGATACGGAGGAAGAACATTGAATGCTTGACTTGTGTTGTTTTGTGTGTTTTGTGGAATAAAGTGTTTTACAGTGGCCGGATTGCAAATCCTGGCACCGACCTCCAAGAAAGGTCCCCAACTGGAAGAGGATGTCCACAGACACAGTTGGGCACCAGATATGGATGGCCGTTGGCTTACAAAGATCTCTGAAGGGTGAGTCACACTGTCATATCAATACCATTCACACATCCACATACAATGACAGAAACCTCTCCAAATCCTGGTCTTTAACTGATATCCTTCTCCGACTGCATGATCATCATGTTTTGTGTGGATTCATTTTACCTTTATGTCTCCGTGTGTAACGTTCCTGCTGTGCATGACGTTGAATGCAGAAGCCGCCTGGAAAGAAAGGACTGACTTAATGGGTGGTTACACAAATAGGAGTTTCCAAAAAAATCTTATTTTTTTTAAATATCCCGTTTTTAAACCACACGATAAACATCACAAATAACGAATTCCATCAACATCGGCTCAGCTCACCTGACGAATTAGGGGTCGCGCCTGCTCCTCAGTCATGAGTGTACCTTTACCATTCATATAATGAAGCAGATCACCTGTGCAGATAATCCAACAGATACCATGAGTGATTGAAACCTTTCAGTGAAATCTACACATTCGCCAACAATCACCTGTAGCACTCGGGATTTTGGAGGAACACCGATGAGAGAGAAGAGTTTGTTGAGTGAAAAAGAGGGAAGAGTGGTTTGGGGGAATGGGTTGGATGGTCACACTCACTCTCCATGCTGAAATCACCAAAACAAAGACATGATTTATTTTTCAACATTGTGGCTTTACTTCTCAAAGGCCGTACAAGCTGTTACAAGTGACCACCACTTTCATGGCTCCTGATACTTGTCTCCCTGGCTCCGTGATGAAGTAAACCACTTTCCAATAAATGGGGAACTTCATTATTTTATTAATGTGTAAAATTATTACCCTCGTCAGTTCAAAAAATCTTCTTCTCTGAAGTGGCTGAACAGATTGAGGCAAAACTTTACACGTCTTACCGTCTCTCCATGAGGAACAAAACGTTCACACACCTGACAGCATCGGTCACATGGTTTGGCAGCGATATTGGATTTACCCTGAAACCTATAAAAATCTTCTTCTCCAGAACAGCTGGACAAATCGAGGGGAAACTTCACACAAATGTTCCCTCAAACCATGTGTATACGAGTTTGTTAAGGCATAATTGATCAGTCACATGGTTTGGCAGCCATATTGGATTGAAGGGAAATACTAAACAATGTTTTCTCTGGAACCGCTTAATCAATCGATGTGAAACTTCAGATTTATGATCTGGTAGTGATAGAGAATAAATGTTTTAAATTTCAACTTGATCGGACACGTGTTCTGGCAGCCGGAATTATTTTTTTATTTAATTTTGATATGAGTTTAAAAATAAATAAATAATAAATCTCACTTGGCTGTGCCTGAGGGGAGAGAAGTAGCAGCTGAAATGTGAATCCTCTCCAGGTTCCTCTTGATGACCTCATCTTTGCTTTTTCCTTGTTCGGATTCCTTCTGATTACTCCAATGCAGGACCATTCCTGTTTGGTCTTCCACTTGATTTGAATTAAATGTATTTTTATCCCATTCCAAATTCAATTGAATGATAATAAACGTCATGGGTCAGGGTCAGGTATCCGATCAAAGCGGGACGTCTTGGTACCCAGTCATCATTGCCAGCAGTTATAAAGTGACAGTTGTCGTTATTAATTATGTAACACACAATTACATACACCACACAAAACACACCACACAAAACGACACAAAATACACCACACAAAACAACACAAACACCACACAAAACAAGTTCTGGAGAGGTCCAGCAATATCTGATTACTCTTTTTCTTGTTTGTTTTCCAGGACATTCCTCTAAATTTCCCCATTGAAATTTCACCTGGAATCACATCATCATTAGTCCTGGCGCTGGGAGGGGGGGGGAGTTCGTGTCCATCAATCTTCTGCGGCGTTACCTTGGATTTTCTTGTTCTGGAAACCAAGACCTTCAAGAAAAGTTTGGGTAACACTTCCAAACCAAGTACGTTTTCTCTGCAGCCCCGGCCAAACATTTACGGTTTCGCCCGTAGTTATCCAAATTGACGATATCGGAGTTCCTGGGAAAACGTCATAATCCCGCACACGGAAATGGTTTATTTTGCTCTGGTTTGATTTTTGGAGTGCATTTAACCAATTTCTATTGCGATTTGTTACACTAAATGCACAAAATATCCAGAAATTGCCATAATTTAGATAATTGTTGATGACATCACTACTGGTTTCAACAATACCATATTATATCGGGTACTATTACCAGATATCGCTTCAAATGCCACCAATAAATATTATAACAACCTTGCAAGGTTATTTGCAATCACTTTCTAAAGGAATTTAGGAATACAAACATGAGGAATTCATCTATAACTGTTAGTTTCGTATGAGTCGTAGCTTTAAACATGCTACATCACCCCCTAATGTTTGTGGATTAAGCTGGTTGACAATATTCATCTCTTTCAATAAATTACAATGACTGGTTGAGCTCTGATCTGATTATAGGCATATATGCAACAGCTTGCTGGTATTATACATTGAGAAAAACATTAACATGTTTATAAATGACAATTTATTCAAAACGTTCATGAATGTCACTTCTAATATGAAACATACTCGAAATTGCAGGAGTTACCATCATTATTTAAATATACCGAGAAATCCGCAGTTGTAGAATCATACAATCATCTAAAACAGTTGTTGAAACCAAGCAAAGTACGACAAAGATCATGTATTGAAATCTGATGATTAGATGCAAGTCAATGTAATGACAAAACTTGGTATCATATGCGAGCACAGTTCTCACAAGAGAGCAAGAAAGGAAAACATTTCTATCATCGCCTAATCAGTCCCACAAATTACAATTTGATAAAAGGAGTAGTGATAAACAGGTAATAACCATAATTTACCGAATAATTCCATTTCAAACAAAATGGGGAATTTCAATGTTCAGCAATTTCAACAAATGAATTTTACTGAGTGATAATGAATCGTACCCGGTAGTTACTAAAATTGTATAGCCATAAATGGTAGACTAATTTCTTCATATAAATGGGAATTATAATTCTCGACAATCTCAAGCAGTGCTTTTATGCTACAAGTTAGCCTATATGAACAAACAATGGGATTTTGCAGGCATTGCGTGAGGTTTTCATGCAGCGACAGAACTTCCCACACTTAACCCCAGACATCCGGCATGAACATGTTGATTTGGCACACTTTTGGCAAGTCCAGGAGACAGACCAGCAGAAATCAAGATTTTTTCCAAGAACTTACATGCATGAGGTGACCCTGATCATACACATATCCATAATCTTCAGGCTTCACAGACTCTGTTTCATGATCCAGATGGTTCTCCAGGGCGTGCATGATGGTATAAGCGGAATAAAACGCACGCTGAATGTGAGGATGTCGGCCCTGACAAGTCGGTGGTAGGTTGTACAGACAGCTGTTTTTGCTGCAGTGAAAGATCTCTGCTCTGAGGGTGACGAAATCGTCAGCGTCGCTTCCTCTTCTCAGCACTTTCACCAGATATCGTTCAGCATTGCGAGCTACGGCAGCCGATCGGAATGGGGATGTGGCAAAATGCTTGAGGAATCTCTTGGGATCCGCCTTTAGTGCAGCCTTCTTGGTACCAACTTTGCTGGTGATGTCGCATCCTGTAAGGCTGTAAAGAGCTGGCAGGACTGCACATAAATGTTGACCCAGGTTCTGGAAAAGTGTATGAAGTGGCACATATCGAGTTGTATCCCCCAGACCAGCTCGAACCCATAACTCCTCCAGGTTGTGTTGCAGAGACACTTGCATGTGATACAACAGAGCAACAATGACGTCGGTGTCATTGGAGATGACAACACACACGCTGTATCTGGAGTCCAGAGCATCAAGAATATGGATAAGGATGCGAAGATCAGCTTCCTCAAATGTTGAATGGAGATGATCTAAAACAGTCTCTGTGCCCTCATGAACCTTGATGCAATGAACGTCCTCGTCTTCTCTCGTCACTTGGCCGACCACAGTGGGGTAACGTCGAACAACTCGAGACGCATTTTCACGAAGATGAGAATAGATCAGCTTTTCTAGTTGAATCTTGTTACCATTTGAAGGCCAAAGGTTGCCATCTCTTTCGGCAGAGGTGTCCCTGGCTCGACGCAGCTGAGCTTGATTGGTGCAGTGTCAGTCCGCCTTATTCTCTCACCGTCCTTAATTGAGCCGTCTTCAGAGTACATATCGAAAACATAGTCACATTGCCCAAACTCATGGTATACATCTGTAAATGATGAAAAGGCCGTAACTAATTCTTGAAAAGTTGCCAGTCTGGTTCATCGAACTTTGCGAACATTAGCCGTAACGTCAATCATGAAGTTTGAGTTTCTCTGATGCTTGTATCAGTCGTTGTCAGGTTTTAGGAAAGTCTGCAATTCTTTGAGAAGTTGGCTTTTATCAGGCTTGGTCATCAGTCCCTCCTCGTCAAAAAGGAGTGGGGAGGGTACAAATGGTAAAGTAGTAAAGTTTCTGAAGTGAGTCCACGGTCACGGGCGATCTCGAAGTTTTTGTCAGCTCTGTTGTGCTCCTTGATTGTCTTTTTGAGAGTCTTCTGTGGCGGACGACGGATCGTTTTCATGGATTTGGGAGAAGAACGATGGATTACTGGACTCAGTCTGGTAGGTTTGTCGATAAATCGCTCTTGCCTAAACATGATATATTTCGCCTTTCCCTTTGAGATGCAGTTCATCATGTCCTCGCGAATATCATCTGTCATAATCTCTCTGGTGACAAAATTGTGAAGAAGGGCTGTGTTGGTCGATGACAGGGGAGAGCCTTTCTCTTCAACATATTGTATCATGGCCTGGACGTGAGATTCGTTGCGAGTTGTGATGGTCTGTGAGGACTCTTGGTGATTTGAGGACTCGTGAGTGTTCTCCCTCACACCGGCATACTCATGGTGGAGATTTTTGACTGCCATCATCTCATGATAAATGAGGTCCCATTGCGCCACATACTCCTTTTGCTTTGCATGTCCGATAACCCCGTCACTGCACTTCCATAAGTTGATGCTCTGCTCCAGCTTCTGATCTCCACCAACTGCTGTGAAGCGGCCAGGTTTGTCCTTGATTGAGAACTTCCCTTTTGAGAAGTTCTCGAAGACTGATGGCGCAGTTTGAGGAAGCAGTGGCATATCCTCCAAGTAGACCGAGGACCAGCGTCGGTAATTGAATGAATCAAAGGAAGCAAACAGGTAGAGAGACCGCTGCACAGCGTCAATATGGAGCTCCCATGACCCCTCATGATCAGCTCGCAAGAGATCTCGCACCACACCCATCATGTTGAGGAATTGAGCCCAGTATCAAAAGTTTTCATTGCTGGATGATTGGCTTTGGATAAATAGATCAAGGTCAGTGGATAGATTGGTAGCAGTGGTCGCAAATTCTGTCATATATTTCTGAGCATCGCTGATATTCTTCTTGGTGAAAGTTGACTTTAGCTTTGCGAGGATAACAAGCTCTGATGCATATGGTAAGATGCCCTTCTCTGCAAAGAATTCATTATTGAGAAGACGTTGGAATGATTCAGCCAGTAATTGGATGCCTTGAAGGGAGCGGCTGTCATGACCTCCATTGAGAATCGAGTTCTGAATGACAGTGGGACCGAAGACACCTGCCTCCAGCACAATGTTGCCAGCTCCACTTATTGGACCAAAACTACGACTCCTCTGAAAATAAACTGTTGTAGATAAATTCCTCCCGTTTTCATCCAAATTGTTTGTGTATAAAACACTTGCAAGGTTGTTTTGAATCTCATTGGGTCCATTTGAAACGATAGTTAGGTAATAGCACTGTCTGGAAACTGAGGTATGTTTCAACCCGAATGTGATTGCATTGAAAAAATTGGCTAAAATATCCCAATTTATTGTTATTGTAATGAATTTAGGGTAACAAATCACAATAGAAATTCGTTAATTGCACTCGAAAAATCAAACCAGAGCAAAATAAACCGTGTGTGTGTGTGTCTGTGTGTCTGTGTCTGTGTCTGTGTCTGTGTCTGTGTCTGTGTCTGTGTCTGTGTCTGTGTCTGTGTCTGTGTCTGTCTGTGTCTGTGTCTGTGTCTGTGTCTGTGTCTGTGTCTGTGTGTCTGTGTGTGTCTGTGTGTGTCTGTGTGTGTCTGTGTGTGTCTGTGTGTGTCTGTGTGTGTCTGTGTGTGTCTGTGTGTGTCTGTGTGTGTGTGGACATTGGGACCATACTCTGTGCAGAGCATTGGTGCTGCTGAAGCATTCTCAAGAAACAAAAGGTTTTTAATCTCCTTTTCTTTTATATCAGACATTGTGCAGTCATTATAACTTTCCTCCAAAACGATAACAAAATACTTCCTCAATTGAGTTGAATTGTACAAGCAGCATAGAATTAAATATTTATTTGTTTATCACATTTGATGGAATGTTGTAGAAAACAACAGGTTGATGGGTGATAAGATTGTGTGGGAAACAAGAACATCACTCATGACAGGATGGCATCACAAGCTCCTCTCAACGGAATGCCGTGATGTCATCCAGCATGGCAAGCCTGGTGTTGCCTTAACCGTTAGGGTGGCTGGCTTAAAATCTCAGGGCCTTGAGTTCAAGCCCCTGTCTCTTCATCATTGAATTAACCCCAGGCAGGTTGACTCAGTGTGCCATCCTTCTGAAGTCGGCAAAATCGGTAACGGGGTGGCATTGCTCAGCCGTGCTCTCAGAAAATGATGCAGCCAAGCAGCCAGAGGCTGTGCACGAATAAATAAATAATCCAGCATGGCAAACACTTTGAGAAAAGTGTGCTTTCAGCCAGACGAACCGGAATAGAAGATGGAAGTAAATTGAGATGCCATAATCAGAATTGTAAGACATTGTTATTGATGCCGATGAAGTTTGGTGACCATCCATGAAGGAGTAAGAGAGGAGATGGGAAACAAAAACAGATATCGTGGTGTTATTTATATCGATGTACATTGTGGAATATGCTTGAACAAGCTTCATCAGACCTGGCACTTCCCAAAAGGTTCACTCATTCCATGAATGACACGGTAAAGCCATGCAGTGAAAAGCCACATATAATCCACAGTGAATTAGGAACAGACATCACACCTGAAGAACAGAAGAACGATAAAGAAACATACCTCCATGTGCAAGTTCCATCACCATGTACATCATTTCCTCCGTCTTGTTAACATCAAACATTCGAACTGGGTGGGGATGGCAGAGTGCAGCATAAAGTAAACTATATCATGAATAAAATGCACAATTACAAAATTGATATTACATTGAAAACATCAGTCAAGTGAACGGTAACTTTGTGATGAGAACCATAAGTTATGGTGAGGCCTTCAAATGCCCCTCTCTCCCCCATCCCCTTTTCCTGTGAATGATGTGGCTGATCTGCTGAGATACTCAGCGTTAAGTTCCACATAAAACATGTTCTGGACATTCCTTGAGATGGGAAAGCAGTTTGCATTGGGACAACTCGTGCACCTTGGTATTGAAATGTCCTGCTGTGGATCTATTGGATGCAGAGTGACTATATCTTAAGACCCATGAGATCATGAATTATCATGGTCTTATAATGATCACGTGACCCTGAGTCCTTGGAACACCTGTGCAGAGCCATTATCATTATCATGAGAACATGGACCCTTTAACACCCCCAGTGCAGAGCAACTGTCCTGAGACCCCTGAGAGGTGTGTACAATCCAACGTGGCCGACTTTTTAGAAAGAACCTCAGGGTCTACAACCCAGAAAGGTCCTCAGGGTGGGTCCGCAGGACCTGTAACCAGACTATTTGGGGCAACGGTTAAAGTGTCCACTCTGAGTGTGGGAGGTCGGTGGTCGAAACCCGTCCGAGTCATACCAAATATTTTAACAATGGTACATGCTGCTTGCTTGCTTTGCATTCAGCACTTAAAAGGACAGAGCATGGATAAACAGCCATTGGTTGGCAATGCTAGTGGTCTTCAACATCCTTCGGCTCATGCGAGCAGACAGGACACCCGGCATAATATGTATCCGAGGGGAGGAGAACTTCATGGTGCAGCACCCTGCCTACGAAGCATCTATCGTACAGTATATAATCATGTCGGGAATCGAACCCAGACGAGGTAGATCCAATGTAAGTGAACAGCTTCTGCAGCATTCCGTAATCCTATTACTTTTTGAGAAAAGAGGTTGCTGAACCATGGATAGAAGTAGACTCGTCAGTTGAGCCATTTTTGATGAAATACACGAACAAATGAACACAAACCCCAAAAGTTTTAATCCATATTTTCTGCAATCATTTCATGAAAAAAACATTTCAAAGACCACTGCTTATGAAGTCCACTTGTCAGTGAACACCGGTGATGATACATGAAGAACATCATCAAAATGATGATTACAATTTGTTCATTGGAATGAAACCCTCACTTACTGATGTTTGGATGATTTAATGAAGACATGATTGAGGCTTCATTTGAAAACTGCAAAAGAGAGAGGGAGAGAGAGAAAGAGAGAGCAATGTTTGTAATAAAGTTACATCATGTGAAATTGAATGAACTCATCTGACAGCCCATGCCCTCGTGTGTAGGCATCCCTCAAGTTTCATGCACCGTGTACACACAAAGATGATGGAATGACTCGATGAGGTATCAGACCAAATACAATGGGACAGTTTGCTTTGTGGAATGGACTCTTGATCCAACTTTGTGTGAGAAACCAGCAATCCTGTTTTTTAAACACACAATTTATCGACTATATGACCACAACTACAACTTCCTCAATTATTCCCACCTCATTGCTGGGTCGGCAAGGGGAAGTTTTTGGACCAAGTCTTTCTCGAACCGGATGGCGAAGCCTGACGTTCAGCAAAAGGTGAGAGGAGTTTGTAATTTGTTCAGGATGCCGGTGATAATTTGTCTCCTCTTTAAGAAAAACACTGAGGGGTCATTAATGTCCACAAACAAGTCGTGCTCACAGATGGGACAGCCAGCGTCACGTCCTTCCGATGGACCGTGCACACATTGATGCCTTACCCTGCATGTGAAGCACCAGGATGACAGTTTTTGGTTGGAGCGGGATTCAAACCCAAGGGAAACAGATGAGAGGTGAGTGCACAAACCTCTGGAGGCAAGGCTGTCAGGCCAGTCCCCACAACTGAGATATGAACCCCGTGAGAACATGACATGGAACCGTTTAATCCCCTTTGAATATGGAACATGAGAAGAGTTTTTCTAAATACCGTTCGTTGCCAGAAATATTTATATTTGTATGATACCGAAGAAGAAGATGACATTTTAATTAGTGCCATGAACACGAGATCAGTTTTGTGAATACATTTGTTTTCCACCTGCAGGGAGGTGCAAATTTTCATATCAGATTCTGCAACCGGTCCAGACGGCATCAGCACATGTGTCCTAAAAACCTGCTCCTCTGCTCTTACTCATCCTCTCTCTGTTCTATTCACCCTCTCATTTGCTCAAGGTCATCTCCCATCTGCTTGGAAATCAGCAAACATTACCGCTCCTGCATAAAAAAGGTACAAAAACAGATCCCTGCAACTTCAGATCAATCAGCCTTCTCCCAATCATCAGTAAGGTTATGGAATCCATCATCGCTTCAGACATTAAATCCTTCCTCTTCTCCAATGGCCTGATTTCCGATCATCAATTTGGTTTCAGACCAGGTCACTCTACCCTGGATATGCTGCTTCTGCTCTCCCAACAATGGATGGAGATCCTCAATGCCAGATGTGAAATCGGAGTCGTATCCCGAGACATATCGCGTGCTTTTGACATGGTCTGGCACCCTGCTCTGCTCACCAAACTCTCTTCCTATGGTGTCCAAGGCCATCTCCACTCATGGCTCGCAGGATTCCTCCCTCCTGTCACAGCTAAAGTGTGGCCCTAAGTGAAGTTCTTCCATCCCCTCTTCCTGTCCAGGCTGGAGTTCCTCAAGGCAGCGTTCTGGGTCCTGTTCTTTTTCGTGTTTTCATCAACGATCTCTCCAACTCTCTGGAAAATCCTCTTTATCTTTTTGCTGATGAGTCCACCCTCTGCCGTACCATCTGTCATCCTTCAGACCGGCAAGCAGGAGCTTCTTCGCTCACTGCAGATCTGGGTAAAATCACAAACTGGTCCAACACGTGGAACATGTCTTTCAATCCTGAAAAATCTCACACTCTCACGACGTCTCTCTGAAAGGATCGTTTGAAACCCCTCCACTCCCCCCCCCCGCCCCCGCCATCTATTTTCTCAACAATCTTCTGGAAGAAATCCTTTCATTCAAGCTTCTGGGTCTCACTATCTGCCATTATCTTTTCGGGGAAAGCCACATTTCCACGCTGGCCTCCAAAGCCAGTCGACGACTGAGAATCCTAAATCGTGCAAAGTCCTTCCTCGGTCAATCTGAGCTCCTGACCAGAGACAAAACTTTCATCCGCAGCCTGATGGAGTACTGCTCTCCCCTCTGGGCTGGTGCTCCCGTCTCTCACCTTTCTCGGCTTCACGATGTGCAAACCAAGACATTTAGAGTCATTGGTATCTCCTGCGATGAGGCTGAGTCTTTGGGCCTCTCACTCTCTCACTGCAGGCAGGTCGGTGGTCTTTTTGTCTTCCACAGTCTCCTCTTCTCTCTCACCCCGCCTGCTCTCTCTGCGATATGTCCTCCCCCACCCCCCCCCCATATTTCCGCAGGGCAATCAAGGTCCACTCGCAATCCACTTCTGGTAAAACTACCAAAATCACGAATCACTGCCCACCTTCACCCTTTCATTCCTCTTTTTACCGACTTTGGAATAAACTCCCACACTCTCTTCAATCCCATTCTTTCCTCTCGACCTTCAAAACAGCTGGTTCACCACCACCTCTTATCATCCCCCATCCAAATCCTCGATCTTTTCTACCCACGTTCATCCACCCCAAACCCACCTCCTTCAAATTCCCTGCTTTCTTTCCTAAAAGTCCCTGTAATGTCCATCTGCTCTTCTCATGTTCCCCACCCCATCCCTCTCCCTTCCATAGATCTCCTAATGTCTCTGTTCCCCACTATTTTTGTTCTTCCTTCTCTCCCCCCCCCCCCGCATCTTGTCTCCCCCCCCCCCTTGTTGTGTGTTGTGTGTTCGTTCTCATATGAGCCTCGACAAGGTATACAAAAAAAAAGAAGAAAATCATGAACGTAGGTTAAGGATAAAGTCACATGATACTGTGATGTACACTCTAACCCAGTTCATCATGAAATACTCACATTGATCCAGTCACCATTGTGGGAAACCTTCACAGCAAACTAGAAGAGACAGACAAGTAAAAGTTTGTCATCAATAGGTACGGAGCTTTGAGGGATATTATTTACAACAATTGACTCCTCACAAGTATCGTGCACATCTTGCAAAATCACAAAAACATGGTGACTTATGAATCGATGGTAACAGTCAAGCATGGCATCAGCCTCTATTAATAAAAGGTTCAGGGAAGTTTATCAACAGGAGACGAGTTTGTAAATACACGAAGGTTTAACAAAAAAAAATCCCGGTGAAGTTTACAACATTTACATTCATTTGAATGCATTTCACAGTCTGTACGAATTTATGGGATGGACTTGATGGGAAAGTGTTAACCTCATTATACACCCCCCCACCCAAACCCCCCACAATGTTGAATGGAAAGGACATGGTCAGGGTGTGCGAGCAGCAAATTTGATTGCTCATGATGATGTAAGATTCTGTAATATTTTGTCCAAGTACGGTTCAATGGAATGCCTTTATAAATGCTAAAAAGGTAATTTGTGTTATTCAGAAAAAAAAAATTAAGACATTTCCCACCATTGATGCAGCATCTTTTACAACACCTTGTTTAATACATTACATTTGTTCTTCGTGTCTGTTGTTTGTGTCCTTTTTGACGTCCTTGAAAACACTACGTTTCCTGTTTGGAATGATTTTTAATTCTGTTTGACTGCCAGACAGGCAAAGAATAAAAATGAAATTGCTCATTGAGCAAGGAATTGCCGGAATAACTTTGTCATATCTCCGTGATCTCTGGAAATCAATTTGGACCTTTTTAGTCGATAGTGCTTCTGTTTAACGAGTTATAGCACTTAGTTTGGTCATGATCGTAACTTGGAAGTCAATCGGACTTGAAATGGCGTCTTTATCGCAATTTGAAAGTTTTGACCCGACCCCTCTGACATTCGACCCCCGACCGCTAAGAAGGGTGTTGGTGTGACACCCAAATGAGAGATAAGGTTGGATGCAGTGTTGGAGGATGCACATTTTGGATTTGGTTTGAAGTCGATACGTCCATTTTAGCAGACGTTATTGCGAAAATAAGAATTTAGTTTTTTTGGTGACCTTGACCTTTGACCTCGATTCACCAAAAACGACAAGTGTCTAAGTTGGACCATTGGCAACGTCTGTACCCAGTTTGGTGATGATCGCTGAAACGGTGTGGCTGCTACAGGGTAAACAAATACACAAACAGACAGACACACAGAATTACACACACAACCGACCAACATAATTGCCGAAATCGGAAGGATTCCGGAAATTAATGAAGTGGTTTAGTTTATCATTTATAATATGAAATAGGGAAAGCCAAGAAACAAATGAAACCCTTTAGAATTACCCTTTATAATTACCCTTTATAATAACCCTTTAGAATTACCATTTATAATAACCCTTGAGAATTACCTTTTGAATAACCCTTTAGAATAACCCTTTATTATAACCGTTTGGAATTACCCTTTATAATTACCCTCCAGAATAACACTTCAGAATAACCCTTTGGAATTACTACTTATAATAACCCTTTATAATTGCCTTTTAGAATAACCCTTCAGAATAACCCTTTAGAATGACCCTTGAGAATTACCATTTATAATTACCCTTGAGAATAACCCTTCAGAGTAACCCTTTAGAATAACCCTTTATAATAACCCTTTATAATAACCCTTTCTAATTACCCTTTGGAATCACCCTTCAGAATTACCCTTCAGAATAATCCTTTATAATAGCCCTTGAGAATTACCCTTTATAATTAGACATGGAAAGCTTCTTCTTGTTCGTTTTTGACGGATGGCTGAATGGACAGAAGGAAGGACAGAGTGGAATATTGAAGGAGTTTCACCGTTTAAACTGGATGTCCCTCGTGTGTGCGCATGTGTGATTGGGATGATTTCAAAGCCAAAGGAAGTTTTGCAAAACTGCAGGTTCGTGTTCTCGTAGACATGTTAATTGCACAAAATAGGGTGTTGACTTCAAATCATGATGCAAAGGTCCCCTTTGGCATGGAAGTTCCTTAGCGTCATAGAAACAAATTTATCCACAAAGAAACAAAAGACACACGTCATATCTCAAAATACAAGATTAGCGCCGTCGACCATTTTGGAAAACATGGCGCAGTCATAGCTCATTAACCGTTTGTCATCGAAACTATTATGATACATGTTTTCTAACTAACTTGAGGTCGCTGAATTCATTTCCAGCATCAGCTATGCATTTCAGATGCATTTAAAGGTGAAATCCAAAAAATAATACAAATTATAACAAATTTTATTGTTTTTCACATACAGAAAATTTGAGGTAATTACATTATCCATCGCACAATGTCGTAATTACATAAGTTCTTCCTCTTCTCCTCTCTTGTCCTGCTACATCCTGCCAGTGTGGGCGCACGAACCTTGACATCTGCAGAGAAGCATACAGCGCTGTCTCTGCACGCAGCACTTACAAGGAGCTTTACATTCAGTCTTACACTTGCAAATGGACCGCACAGTCTTCTTCCCCATCTCATCTGGATTGAGGATCTCATCAAGATTCGCAACTTGTTGTGTGTCTGACAAGTGCTGGTGAATGCTGACGCATGTTCCATGGAGGGCTGATGTTGCAGTCGTCGTAGAGGATGGATTATGGTCAATGTTATCAAAACCGCCTGTGGTGAAAACGTGTTTAACTGCCTGAGGGGGGACCACCACACCAACCTGCTCCCAGTGACCAATGACTGAATTCGCAATATCTGTACTAAGCACTTTCAAATGGTCATACGAGATGCACAACCCTCGCTGATGCAAATCATCGATTCGAAATTCACGGCCAGTTTGAAGATGTACTTTCATAGCCATATACAGCGAAGCTGGTGTTTCCCTTTCTCTGTTGTGACGTGCAACACTGTCACGTTTTTTGGATCTGCATGCAACTGAGTTGAAGATGATATGCTACCCAATTGATGTTGCAACCTTGGACTTCTTAGATCCAGGAGATGGCTGATTGAAAGATGGTCCATCAAGAAGCATGTACAGGAATGAACACAGAGTGGTTGGAATTGATTCAGCTTCAGATGAGGTTGAGAAGAAACCCGTAAAAGCTTGCCGAATTTGAAGATATTATCGACAGAGGATCTTGACTGCTTTGTGCAGGGTGGAGACTTCAGTTGATGTATTGTCTTTCATATCAACTATAGCTTTGGATAGGTCATCGTCGAAAACAAGAGATCAGCAACGGTTAATCTTTACTGCCTTGATGTCAGAAATCATGCGCTCAATGTTCTCTCTCAGGCGTGTTGTATTGCATTTGATGTAGGGAAAGCCGAGAGCAGCAATACGCTTATCATAAAGGGTCGTCGAGTGAGCCATTGCTTGCGACCTCCCTGAACCACGGTTATCTTCAATAAAGTCAAGTAACTCATTGAGAACATGTGCTCGCATCACCTGCGTGTTATGACTATCAGTGATGTGAAATCCGACCGTCTCCACTTTCCTATACAGCCGAGTCAGGCACGCATGATGATAGACGGCATTGATGGCGATCAAGTCAACAGCGGAGAGTTGAGACAACAGGCGTTTGTCACCCAACAGCTGAGCACAGTCATTGATTTTTTTTTTTCTCAGCCAAGTGTAGCAGCTTTTCTGAGCTCTTTCTTGTTGCCCACTTCATCACAAAAGAGACACGGAGTGTCAATTGGTTCACTCAAAGATGCAGAGGTTGATGTCTGTGTGACTGACCTGGCTGCACGAGTTTTTACCGGGCTAAATGACGCTTGTCCTTGATGCTCATTCCTGGCTCTCTGCACTTTCTGATCGTCGACAACATTCCTGCAAGCTTTGTGCCACACTCCATGATTAGACATCATCAGCTGCACTCTATTCTGAGTATCACTGTCACCAGTATTCTCTACGAACACAAAATCAGGCAGCTCACCTAATTCATTGAGTTCCTGGATATTGTTCACAACCTGTCTGTAAGTGGCTGAAAGTCTTTCAGGATTGTTTCTCAATTTAACAGATGATGAGGGATCCGAAGTTGGATTATGAGTCTCGTCTGATTGACATATAAAACATAGGCTCCAGTCCATCCTGGCAGGCGTGCTGTCACAGTTATCGGAACTCATTTGGATTAGTCACTTTGAATCTGAAAGTAAAAATTAAAAATTAAAGGTCACATAACATAGATACATCATGCGACTAACTCATGTGTGGTTAAATTCGGCATGAGAAAACCATTTCTGAGTTGGGTCTGACCTAACCATCATATAGTAGACATGTTAAGTCATGTCTCATTCTCACAATTTTTTTTCTCATACATTTTAGAAAAAATGTAACATTTATGTATTTTTGTGTATGATTTGACCTTTAAATACATCAGAAAGCAAAATTGTCACCGAAAATGAGTTCAGTGACCTCAGGTTCGTTAGAAAACATGTATCATAATAGTTTATATGACAAACGGTTCATGAGCGATGACTCGGCCATGTTTTCCAAAATGGTCGACGGCGGCCATCTTGGATTTTGAGACATGACGTGTATCTTTGGATAAATTTGTTTCTATGCCCCTCAGGAACTTCCAGGCCAAATGGGACCTTTGCATCACGATTTGAAGTCAAATGTCAATTAACAAGTCTACTATTCCAATTCACTTTTAAATTGTAACATTTAATTCAAATTAACTTGTTCTTCGATCGTAAACTCACATTTACAGGAACAGGTGGAGTTGATTTTTATTTTTTAACCTTCATCAACATGAACCACCTTTACCCTAAAAGGCGGCACAGATAACTTTTCCGTACCTCTTGGTTGGAGCAGACATTCCGTGCCTGATAAACGGCTCCGAATCCTCCTTGGCCGAGCTTCTTGATGAGCTCATAGTTGTGGATCTAAACACAAAGTGAAAGTAAATGTCATGTTTCAGTAAAACACCAGTAAAAGAGAATGTTAACAACGTTTTTATAAAATATATATTTCTCAATATCATATCACCTTTATAATCCAGTTGTTATGTTGAAAGAAACTTGATAAATACTCCACAGAGAAACTTTATCAATCAAATGATTTGGTCACATCGAACACTTCCAAGTGTCGGGGATGTGATCGAGTGATCATGATGGGATTTGGGAACTTCAGGCCCTAAGATCTTAAGCCAGTCATCTCAACACAAAAGCCAACAACAATGTTCTTGCATGAGTAAAGACGAATAAAGTAGATAACCATCAACAAAGTCTCGCAAACCCTGAAAGGTCGAGTCAAAGGTGTTGAAGATGAACAATTGTTCAATTCAGGAGGCAATGCGGGTGAGGAAATGTTCTCCAAGTTCAAATCCGGAGGACGTGCAGGTGAGCAATTGTTCCCCAAGCTCAAATCCGGTGGACTTGCAGGTAAGGAAATGTTCCCCAAGTTCAATTCCGGTGGACTTGCAGGTAAGGAAATGTTCCCCAAGTTCAAATCCGGTGGACTTGCAGGTAAGGAAATGTTTGCGAAGTTCAAATCCCAAGGACGTGCAGGTGAGGAAATGTTCCCCAAGTTAAATTCCAGAGGACTTGCAGGTGAGGAAATGTTCTCGAAGTTCAATTCCGGAGGACGTGCAGGTGAGCAATTGTTTCCCAAGCTCAAATCCCGAGGACGTGCAAGTGAGCAATTGTTCTCAAAGTTCAAATCCGGAGGACGTGCAGGTGAGGAAATATTCCCCAAGTTCAATTCCGGTGGACTTGCAGGTAAGGAAATGTTTGCGAAGTTCAAATCCCAAGGACGTGCAGGTGAGGAAATGTTCCCCAAGTTAAATTCCAGAGGACTTGCAGGTGAGGAAATGTTCTCGAAGTTCAATTCCGGAGGACGTGCAGGTGAGCAATTGTTTCCCAAGCTCAAATCCCGAGGACGTGCAAGTGAGCAATTGTTCTCCAAGTTCAAATCCCGAGGATGTGCAGGTGAGGAAATGTTCCCCAAGTTCAATTCCGGAGGACTTGCAGGTGAGGAAATGTTCTCGAAGTTCAAATCCCTCGGACGTGCAGGTGAGCAATTGTTCCCCAAGCTTAAATCCGGAGAACGTGCAGGTGAGCAATTGTTCCCCAAGTTCAAATCCCGAGGACGTGCAGGTGAGCAATTGTTCCCCAAGCTCAAATTCGGAGGACGTGGAGGTGAGCAACTGTTCTCTAACTTCAAATCCGGAGGACGTGGAGGTGAGCAATTTTTCCCCAAGCTCGATTCGGGAAGTAATGGAGATGAGGAATTGTTCCCCAAGCTCCACTGCTGCTCCGCTCCAGAATTACAATCCATTGTTTTTCATGAGCACAAATAAAATCACAACCAAACACAAAACGAACAAAGTGCGTCTGCTCGAAAAGCTGCAAAGCAAACGATGACAAACTCACTGTGACGTTTTAGCACCATGGTTACAAGAGCAGGTGAGATCACAATCCCATTGTGACATCATTAAAAAAAAAAATTAGAAATTTAAAACATTGGGATAATGGGAAACTTCTATTGGAATACATGTTGGGTAACACAATCAAGGTCGGGTTATTTAAAAGTTTTGTAAAACACGAAGAAGATTGTTTTTAGATTAGTGAGGATAAATAAATTAATAAATAAACAATCAAGCCAGAAATACATGAACAAAGTGGAAAAGAGGGAACAACACATTAATAGCAGGGTCGAGGGACAAAACTGAGGGACAAGAGTTCGGGGGGAGGGGGGATACTGGTGTGGGAGGGGGCGGGGAAAGACTGGTCTGGGGTGGGGGGAGACTTTGGGTAGGGGGAATGGTCTGGGAGTTGGTGGGGAGAGATTTGTTTGGTTGGGGGGAGAGGGTGAGATTGGTCAGGGAGGAGGAGGGAGGAGACTGGTCTGAGAGGAGGAGAAAGACGTGTATTGGAGGAGGGAGAGATTTGTCTGTTGGTGGGGCGGGGGTGGGGGAGAGACTGGACTTGTGGTGGGCCAGTCTGGTCTGGGGGGTGGGGAAACTTGTCTGGGAGAGGCTGGGGAGGGATTCATCTGGCCCAGAGGGGGGGGGAAGTGAGACTGGTCTTGGAGGTGGGGGAGGGACCTCGTCTGGGAGGGCGTGGGGAGGAACTGGTCACGGAACTGTGGCGGGGGGGGGGAGGACTCGTCTGGGAGGTGGGGGAGAGATTGGTATGGGAGGTGGAGAAGGGGAGACGTCTGGGTGGGGGAGCATGGTTTCGGGGGAGGAGATTAATCCGGGGAGGGGTGGGAGACTGGTCTTGGAGGGGAGACTGGTTTCGTGGGGGGACTGGTCTGGGAGTGTGAAGACTGATCTGGGAGGTGGACACTGGACTGGGAGAATGGCGAGAGACTGGTGTGGTCTGGCAGGGGGCGGGGAAGACTGGTCTGGGAGAGGGGGAGCTTAGTAAGCTCGGTGGTGGAGTGATTGGTCAGGGGGAGGGTGGGAGGCTGGTCTGGGAGGTGGGGGAGAGATTGGCCTGGCAAGGGGGGGGGGGCGAGACTGGTCTTGGAAGTAGGGGAGGGACTGGTCTGGGAGGGGTGGGGAGGTACTGGTCTCGGAACTGTGTCGGAACTGTCTGGGAGGGGTAGAATGGTCTGGGAGGGGGAGAATGGTCTGGGAGGGGTAGAATGGTCTGGGAGGGGTAGAATGATCTGAGGGGGTGGGAAGGCTGGTCTGGGGGGCAGGTCGGGGGGGGAGGGAGAGACTGGTGTGGCGGTGCAGTGGGGGAGATTGGTCTTGAAGGAGGGGAGAGACTGGTCTGAGATTGGTCTTGGAGGAGGGTGAGAGACTGGTCGAGGAGGAGGTGGAGAGATTGGTCTGGCAGGATGGGAAGACTGGTCTGGGAAGTGGGGGGGGGGGGGGTTGAGATTGGTCTGGGAGCAGGGGGGGTGGATATTACATGCAGCATTTGGCTGCTGGTTGCATCATCGTTGGGAGTATAGCTGCGCCGCTGATGCAGTCCCTACTGTTACCAGTAAGCTGGTTCTCATTTCACCACCCTCAGAAGGATAACAGGATTAGTCAACTTACCTGATGTTATTTAACGCCCAACAGGGGGCTCGAACTTCTGGCCCTAAGATCTAAAGCCAGTCATCTTTCCACGAAAGCCAACAACAATCTTCTTGCATGAGTAAAGACGAATAAAATGTATAACCATCAACAAAGTCTCACAAACCCTGAGAGGTCGAGTCAAAGGTGTTGAAGATGAACAATTGATCAAGTTCAATTCAGGAGGCAATGCAGGTGAGGAAATGTTCTCCAAGTTCAAATCCGGAGGAGGTGCAGGTGAGGAAATGTTCTCCAAGTTCAAATCCGGAGGACTTGCAGGTGAGGAAATGTTCTCCAAGTTCAAATCCCAAGGACGTGCAGGTGAGGAAATGTTCCCCAAGTTCAATTCCGGAGGACTCGCAGGTGAGGAAATGTTCTCCAAGTTCAAATCCGGAGGACTTGCAGGTGAGGAAATGTTCTCCAAGTTCAAATCCGGAGGACGTGCAGGTGAGGAAATTTTCTCCAAGTTCAATTCCGGAGGACTTGCAGGTGAGGAAATGTTCTCCAAGTTCAAATCCGGAGGACGTGCAGGTGAGGAAATTTTCTCCAAGTTCAATTCCGGAGGACTTGCAGGTGAGGAAATGTTTTCCAAGTTCAAATCCGGAGGACGTGCAGGTGAGGAAATGTTCTCCAAGTTCAAATCCCAAGGACGTGCAGGTGAGGAAATGTTTTCCAAGTTCAAATCCCAAGGACGTGCAGGTGAGGAAATTTTCTCCAAGTTCAATTCCGGAGGACTTGCAGGTGAGGAAATGTTCTCGAAGTTCAAATCCCGAGGAGGTGCAGGTGAGGAAATGTTTCCCAAGTTCAATTCCGGAGGACGTGCAGGTGAGCAATTGTTCCCCAAGCTCGACTGCTGCTCCTCTCCAGAATTACAATCCATTGCTTTTAATGAGCACAAAGTAAATCACAACAAACACGAAACGAACAAAGTGCGTCTGCTCTCAAAGCTGCAAAGCAAACGATAACAAACTCACTGTGACGTTTTCGCACCATGGTTACAAGAGCAGGTGAGATCACGATCCCATTGTGACATCATATATAAAAAAATATGAATGTAAAACATTGGGATAATGGGAAACTTCTATTGGAATACATGTTGGGTAACACAATCAAGGTCGGGTTATTTAAAAGTTTTGTAAAACATGAAGAAGATTGTTTTTAGATTAGTGAGGATAAATAAATTAATAAATAAACAATCAAGCCAGAAATACATGAACAAAGTGGAAAAGAGGGAACAACACATTAATAGCAGGGTCGAGGGACAAAACTGAGGGACAAGAGTTCGGGGGGAAGTGGGGATACTGGTGTGGGAGAGGGCGGGGAAAGACTGGTCTGGGGTGGGGGGGGAGACTGGACCGTGGGTGGTGGGGAATGGTCTGGGAGGTGGTGGGGAGAGATTTGTTTGGTTGGGGGGAGAGGGTGAGATTGGTCAGGGAGGAGGAGGGAGGAGACTGGTCTGAGAGGAGGGGAAAGACGTGTATTGGAGGAGGGAGAGATTTGTCTGTTGGTGGGGGCGGGGTGGGGGAGAGACTGGACTTGTGATGGGCCAGTCTGGTCTGGGGGAGACTTGTCTGGGAGGGGGTGGGGAGAAATTGGTCTGGTTGTGGGGGGAGGCAAGTCTGTTCTTGAAGTAGGGGGAGAAACTGGATTGGGAGGTGGTGGGTGGTGCAGGAGGAAAGGGACTGGTCTTGATGTGTAGAAACTGGTCTGGGAGGGAGTGGAGAGAGGTCGGTTTGGCAGGAGGGGGCGGGGGAAAGACTGATCAGGGATGTCGGTTGGGGAGACTGGTGTGGGAGGTGGGGGGAAAGAGATTGGTTTGGAAGGGGGTGGATACCTATCTGGGAGGTGGGGGGGCGAGACTGATCTGGGAGGTGGGTGGGGAGACTGGTCTGGGAGGAGGTGGAGAGATTGGTCTGGGAAGCGTAGTGGAAGAGTGGTCCGAGAGGTGGGGGGGCGGGGTTGAGGGAGAGTGGTCTTGGTGTGATTGGACAAGAATCTTTCAACATCGGAGTACGAACTTATGGAGTATTTTTTCAACAAAGTTTCATGTTGATTGGAAGAAAATGTGGCCGGCATTCCAAAAAGTCTGTTTTCTGCAGGGATGGGTTGTGGGGTGTTTTAGGTATCAGGAATAAACGACCTTGCTTTGCTGAATTAATTGCTGTGGAGTATTTTCTTTGTGATGCAGGAACTGTATTCCGATTATGATGTACCATACTCTGTTGTAGACCGTCTGTGCTGCCTGGCAAGCAGGGCCAGATTTACCCAACGTGAACAGGGGCCTCCACAACCCAACACAGGCCCCATGGCCTCCACAACCCAACACAGGCCCCGTGGCCTCCACAACCCAAAACATGCCCGTGGCCTCCACAACCCAACACATGCTCCGGGGCCTCCACAACCCAACACATGACCCGGGGACTCCACAACCCAACACATGACCCGGGGCCTCCACAAGCCAAGGGCTCATCCATGATTAAGCCAAGCCATGTCGGCCGACCAACACATCTGTGGAATCGTTTTTCAGTATTCAAAATCGTTCTGCCTTCCATTTCAATTTTCCTTTCAGTGTAAAACAAGGATTATAAAATAGGAATCGAAAGGTTGCAGCCGATAGCAGTCACTCGCCTTGAGAAGGCCAGAGCATGAATGGGTCTCAGGCCTCGAACATCTTGTTTCCCAGAAGTGATCATGTTGTTGTTGTTGTGAAGATAAGGTGGAGGTAATATTTTTTTATGGAGGCATTCCTGTTTTTGAAGTTGTAGTTGTTGTGAAGGTAATATTGTTGTGGAGCCGGGTGTCGGCGGCGAGCACGACCGCAAGATGGAGCAGTGGAGTCGGCTCCACCGAACACCCAGAATTAAAAGGTCGTCACCCCGGATAACTCCGGAGCCGACGGGTCCCTTATCGGACCGAAGATCGCCAATAGGTCGACCGTGTGGGATAGCGTTGATTGCCAATTTCGATTTACCTAAATACCCACGTCGTCCAAACTCCCGGGGAAATTCACCCTCGGCGGAGCTCGAGCAGAACGAGCCGTTGGCGTGCTCGAACCGTGCGTAACCCGAGCGGATGGTTACCGAGGTCCGTCGGTCCAAATGCACAATTTTCCACTTGCAAATTTCCAAACACACACCGTGCTAAACCAATAAAAAAAACACAGGAACGAGCTGAAACATTTTACAGGAGATTTATTTATAACGAGGGGGGGGAGAGAGGGAGGGGGAGGGGGAAGGAGAGGGTGAGGGGAGGGGGAGGGGGAGAGGGAGGGGAGGGGGAGAGAAGGAGGGAGAGGGGAAGGAACACACAAGGAGCAGAATTAAACCGACTAAGAAATGCAAGTATGTACAAGGAACTTAAACAATTCTACTTCAACAAGACAGACCCGTACACAGACACCCAAAAAGAAAAATGACCCGATGGGTCTTCAGTCGGTCGAGCTGGCCCGGGGTACCTGTCCCGCCACGTGTGGTCACGCCAACCCAAACCTCCATGGTGGGACTTGAACCCATGACCTTGGCGTTGCCAGAACCAAGACTGCAGGCCGCTATTGCCACGATCCACCAGAACACACTCTTGTCAACAACCACTCACTGGCTTTGGATGCCAGGTTGGAAATGTCTCGATTGAAATGTCCTTTCCCACAAGAAATGTCTCACACACGATCACAGGCTGCTTGACAAAAAAACTCCACGATTTCCATCTGCCGCCCTCTCCTGAACGCTGGTCCAGACAACCACACCCTCTCCTCAGGAGGGAGGGGCTTCTTCTCCTGGCCACTCGCCTCCTCATTGGTCAGACCCATCGCGCGATTCCCTGGCCGTCCTCCATTGGACAGGCCCACGGTAGGCGGGGCAACTCCCACCCCTCTGGGCGGAGTCCCGAGCGGAGGTATTGTGGCTCCGCCCCCCTCCTCGCCTTCGGTCATGTGCATAATGGCGATCGTGTTGGGTCAGAAACGGGGCGGGTGAGACGCCGCTCCTTACCGATTGGCTGAAGATGGACGCCATCTCTGTTTGACTCTGCCCATGCGCGCGTTTTCCGGCGAGTGCGCCCGAGCAGAGTGGTGTCGTGTGAAAGTGAAGGTGGGCGTTGTTGTCGTTGATGTAAAAAATCCTAACTCTCATAATAACTCCGCAGCGCATGAACATTTAATCCCCATTAGATTAGGGACGGGAACCTAACGACAAACACGTACTTACCGATATAACTGTTCTGTAGGGACCTGAATGTTGAGTGCAGTGAACTTCCAGATTCGTAACAACATTGAGGTAAATATTTATTTCTACCTCTCCCACCGAAGGTGGAAGGAAGTTATATTTTCACCCATGTCTGTCTGTCTGTCTGTCTGTCTGTCTGTCTGTCTGTCTGTCTGTCTGTTTGTCTGTCTCTGGTTGTTTGTGTGCAGCATATCTCAAAAAGTTGTGGATGGATTCGGATTAAATTTGGTGGACATGTTGGATGTGTGACAAGGACGAACTGATTCGATTTTTGTGAAGATCCGAATCCAGATACGGCTTCTCTTCTTTTTTGCACACCTTGTCGAAGCTCGTATGAAGCGAACACACAACGCACATTAAGGGGGAACGAGACAAGAGGGGCGGGAGTGGGAAGGACAAAAGAGTGGGGAACAGGGACATTCGGTGATCTGTGGTAGGGAGAGGGATGGGGCGGGCAACATGGGGAATACAAGATGGACATTACAGGGACTTTCAGGAAGGAAAGCAGGGAATTTGAAGGAGCAGAGTTTGGGGTGGATTAACGAGGGTAGAAAAGATCGAGGATTTGGATGGGGGATGATAAGAGGTGGTGGTGAACAGCTATTTTGAAGGCCAAGAGGGAAGAATGGGATTGAATAGAGTGAGGGAGTTTATTCCAAAGGCGGGAAAAAAGAAGAATGAAAGAGTGAAGGTGAGCAGTGATTCGTGATTTTGGTAGTTTTACCAGAAGGGGGTTGTTGGCAGACATTGAGCACCCTGCGGAAATATGGTGGGGACAAATCGCAGACAGAGCAGGGGTGGGGAGGGGCAAGACCAGAGAGGAGATGGTAGAAGACAGAAAGACCACCGACTTTCCTGCAGTGAGAGAGTGAGAGGCCCATAGACTCATCCGCATCGCAGGAGATACCAATGATCCGAAATGCCTTGGTTTCCACAGCGTGAAGTCGAGAAATGTGGGAGGCAGGAGCACCATCCCAGTGGGAGAGCAGTCCTCAATCAGGCTGTGGACGAAAGCATTGGATGTGGTCAGGAGCTCAGGTGGGCCGAGGAAGTACTTTGCATGACGGAGGATTCCCAGTCAGCGACAGGCTTTGGAGGCTAGTTTGGAAATGTGGCTTTCCCAGGAAAGATCATGGCCGATAGTGAGACCCAGAAGCTTGAAAGAAAGGACTTCTTCCAGAGGATTGTTGAGAAAGTGGATGAGGTGTTTTTTTAAACGGTCCTTTCGGAGAGACAGCATGAGAGTGTGAGATTTGTCCGGATTGAAAGACATGTTCCACGTTTTTGACCAGTTTGTGATTTTACCCAGATCTGCAGTGAGCGAAGAAGCTGCTGCTTGAAGGTCTGTGGGATGACAGATGGTACGGCATAGGGTGGAATCATCAGCAAAGAGATAAAGAGGATTTTCCAGCGAGTCAGAGAGATTATTGATGAAAACCAGAAAAAAGAACTCCAGGAACTTGAGTAACTCCAGCCTGGAGAGGAAGAGGGGATGAGAGAACTCCATTTAGGACCACACGTTGACTGCGACAGGAGAGGAAGTCTGTGAGCCATGAGTGCAGATGGCCTTGGATACCGTAGGAAGAGAGTTTCCTGAGCAGGACAGGGGGCCAGACCGTGTCAAAAGCACACAATATGTCTCGGGTTATTGCTCTGATTTCATGTTCAGCATTGAGGACCTCCATCCATTGTTGGGAGAGAAGAAGCAGCATATTTTGGGTAGAGTGACCTGGTCTGAAACCAATTTGATGATCGGAAATCAGGCCTTTCCAGAAGAGGAAGGATTTAATGTCTGAAGCGATGATGGATTCCATAACCTTGCTGATGATTGGGAGATTGCAGATTCTGTGGTTGCAGGGATATGTTTTTGCACCTTTTTTATGCAGGGGCGGTAATGTTTGCTGATTTCCACACAGATGGCAGATGACCTTGAGCAAATGAGAGGGTGAATAGAACAGAGAGAGGGTGAGCAAGAGTAAAGGAGCAGGTTTTACAGACAAGTGGGCTGATGCTGTCTGGACCGGTTGCAGAATCTGAGTCGAGTTTGACAGCAACAGTCCAGGGACAGTTGGTTGTGACTGGGTTAGGTGGGCACAGAAAGCGATGGGGTTTGGACACAAGATTTAGATACAAACACCGAGTTTAAGCATTCAGCCTTTTCACGTGCGGTATTAGCAGTGCGGCCATTTGAGGTAAGGGCAGGGGTGGAGGGGGAACATACACCAGAAACAGATTTGATTAGACACCACCAGGATTTGGAGGAGGGAGAGAGGTTTGAGAGTTCAGACTTGAGATGAGAAAGATGTTGTTTTCTGGCTCACCTGAGGGTAGATACACACTTGTTCCAAGCTTTATGGAAGGAACTGAGATTACCCTCAGTTGGGTTTGCTTTCCATGAGGCAAAGGCAAGTTGTTTCAGGACAACTGCCTCGCCAGAAGCTTCAGTGAACCAAGGGCGGGAGGAAGGGTAGGACAACTGAAGACAAGAGGTGATAAGCCTCTGCATGAGAGAGCAAGTTTCTTTGAAAGAATTCCCAGGATGAGTTGACGTTGGAGAAAGTAGCGATGGGAGACCAGTCCATAAGCTTGATGGCTGCTTGGAGACCCTGCCAGTTGGCTAGAGTGAAATGCCAGACTCGACGGCGGTGAGGTGATTCTCTGATAACAGCCAGAGAGATGTCCAATTTGACAAGCACGAAGTCAGAAGAACTGATTGGAGTGGAGAAAGAACAGCAGATATTTTCAGGGAAATTTGTCAAAATCAGATCCAGAAGAGATCGAGTACAATTGGTTGAGATCCGGGTCGGGAAATTGACCGATTGAGTCATTCCTAATGAGTCACAGAAAGCTTTTGCTGAAGAGCCATGACAGGTGAAAGCGGGACCCACACCCAGCCAACTGGCATGATGACAATTGAAGTCACCACATATGAGGAAGAGAGAGTTTCGATGAGAAGATAGAAGTTGGTCCATGTTTTTGGATAGTGAGGTGTAAATGGAGTCATATAAGCCTGGTGTTGGCTTCGTGGTTAGGGTGGCAGCTTGGGATCCTTGGGTCCTGAGTTTATGCCTCGTTGGCTGCTGAATTAAAATACACCAGGAGGTGGACTCAGCCTGTCATCCTTCTGAGGTCGGCAAAATGAGCACCAGTGTACTGGTAAGGGGGACACTGCATCAGCGGCATTGCCGCGTCCCAACCAATGATGCAACCAGCAGCCACGGGGTGCACTCGATAGAGCGAATGGAGTTTACATTGTTTAGTCGATGGTACAGTACACATATAAACATGAGGTGGGAGCGGAGCGGAAGCCGTAGCCAGAGGTATTCCTGGGGGTGTGGGGGAGTGAGGGCAGGGCATTGAGAGTGAAGAATAGCGAGTCTTTGATGAAGAGAGCAACTCCTCCACCTGGACGAGTTTCAGGTCTGTCATACCGGAGGAGGGAGTAACCAGGGAGAGATACTTGGGAGTCATAGACGTCTTGAGGGAGGAAAGTTCTGTTCGGCAGACGATGTCTGGTTTGTCAGTGGCAACTTGAATGGAAATATCTGTAAAGTTTGAGCGAAGGGTGAAGGCTCCGGATATTTGAGGTCCACACTGTTCATGAAGAGGGAGTGGAGGAAGCTTTCGGTGCAGGGGATGGGAGGGGACGGGGAAGGCAGGACAAGGGAGGAGGGGTGGGGTTGGGAGAGTTGTTGAAAGAGTGAGGGGGATTGCAGAATAGCGAGGGGACAGGGGCACAATGAGCAGGAGAAAAGGCTCTGTGGTGCTGGGGGATAGGGGGCTAAGAGGGGAGGCGGAAGGCAGTGTAGGTTTTGTGAACATGGATTGATGAGATGCAGGGGAGAGGGCAGGGGAAAGAGGCAGTGTTGTGGATGACAGGGGGGACTTTGAAAAGGGTGAGTGAGGGGGGTGAATGGTGGGAGAAGGGTGAGTGGGGGGAGTTGAGGGAGAAAGGTGAGGGGGGAGTTTTTGAGAGAGGTGAGAGGGAGACTTGGAGGGAGAAGTGTGTCATGGTTGCTTTGAGAGGGAGGGGTGAGAGGGGCGAGTTGGCACTGTCGTTGCAAAAAAAGGAATGTTTGATGGAAAGTGAACACTCATTGCAAACTGGGTTTTAATTTTTTTTCGTTCAGAGATGTGATTAAAGACGTTTCTTGATGGATGCAATAAAGGCAAATTCAGAGAATGGAGAGAAGAAATGCTGTAACAGTTGGATTTGTTAGATAAGGGATGAAGGAAAGGTCGAATTGAGAGCAGTCTGTGAAATGGGAGAAGAGTAGTGAATTATGATACAGTAAAGAGAACCACATGTGTGAAAGAGGAAGATGAAGCATAAAAGAGATCGTTGTTATTTTCATTATTATTGTTTGAGCGAATTTTCATTAGATTAGGTCATGGAAAGGTTGTCGATAAAGATCGTGATGTGAATGGTGAATTTGGATTGGTAAACGTAGAGGGTGGAAACAGATCACGTGGTTGCGAGTGAAGCACGTGGCTCTGGGAGGTGTTTTGTCAAAAGTGAATTTACTTATTTTAAATCAAGATTGCATAACATTCGGAAAAGGGAAGATTGAAGTAAAATCGTGGAGGTGTGTGGTTAATTTGGAACTGTAAACGCAGAGTGAAGCTGCTGGTCGATGAAAAATACCAGTAAGAGGATGGAGAGAGACACGTGGTTACAGGAGGTGTATAGATCGAAAGGATACAAGGAAGATTATTAATTGTTGATGTATTTTTGAAAAACAGGTAAGATTCGGGAATGGGAGGTTGTAGGAAGAAATCGTGAAGGTAATGGCGAAAGTGGATCAGCTCAACTAGTATGAAGGTGGTGTGCTGGCAGTGGGTGCAAGAAGAAGAAGAAGAAGGAGAAGGATCGGGACTCGTGGGTATGCAGGGAGAAAGGTAGTGTTTTTTTTGGTTTGTTTTTTTGTTTTGGATATAAGACAATAACCAGAGTATTTATATTTGGAGGGATGGAGGACGTTAGGAAAGTGGGGGAAATAGGAATTGAAGGTAATTGGGAGAGATTACAAATAAACACGATCGTACACTGAGAGGGGAAGGCCTCAAGGAACCCGTGACGACAAAGTTGTCAAAAACTCACAAAATAGCATGATTTTTGAAACAAAACCAAACTGGGAACACACAGTAACATGTCGATGAGAAAATAAACAGTTAAAACGGGACAGATAATGACCGGAAACTTGACTTTGAGAAAGTCAGCAGAGAGCCACAAGACATAGTGTAGTAGATAGTAGAAAAATCGTGCAAATTATGATACAAGCATCAAATTTGGCATTTCTGTTCTGCAGGGCTTTCTGATCAAATCTGCCCGATTGGCCATTGGAAAATCCAAATTTTGAAAGATTTGAAAAAAAAAAAAAAACTTCTAAAAAATTTGAAGTCACAGTTGGCTGAAATTCTTGAAGCACAAGTGAACATCCCAGACAGAGAACTAAGGGGAGATGCAGTCATCATTGATGGCTCATCACTTATCAATGCCCAACCTCCACACACTTCAAAGATATTTGATGACAATGCATAAGAAGACATCATCCCAAAGGTGGAATCCTCTGGTGCCAGGTAAGAGAGGGTGGACGTAGTGTTTGATGTGTACAAGAAGTCAAGTCTGAAGTCCGAGGAAAGGTCTAAAAGGGGGCAAGGAATTAGAAGAAGAGTAAGACCCAAGTAACTGGAGAAGCTTTCTTCGAGATGACAGCAACACGACTGAGCTCTTTCACTTCCTTGCGGAGAAGATGTGTGAAGCACAGACGACAAGCACAGTCATTGTCACAAAAGGAGAAGATACCATTTGCAACACAAGGAAGTCACTGGATGCTGTGTCTCCATGTTGTCATGAAGAAGCTGACACTCGAATATTTGTACACACCAGGGATGCAACGACGGATGGTAGCAAGTCCATTATCATTAAGGCTAATGACACGGACGTACTAGTCATAGCAATATCTGTACTGCCATCCTTACAGGAACGAGGTCTTGACAACATTTGGATTGCCTTTGGCCAAGTAGCCAAGGCACAATGGATTCCGGTCCATGAGGTAGTTTCTGCAATTGGGCCTGAGAAAGCTCGTGGGATCCCATACTTCCATACGTTCACTGGATGTGACGTCGTGTCTGCCTTCCGTGGTAAAGGGAAGAAAACTGCATGGCAGACTTGGAACATCTTTGATGATGTTTCTGAAACATTCACCAATCTCAGCCAGCATCCAACATTGATTCGTGATCTTGACTTTTTTTTAAGTTTTTTTTTTCAAATTTTTTAAAATTTGGATTTTCAAATTGCCAATCAGGCAGATTTTATGAGAATCCCCTGGAGAACAAATGTGCCAAATTTGATGCTTGTGTCATCATTTGCACCATTCCTCTCAAAAATTGCTGTTATCTGCCCCACAAAGAGACCTGCCGACGCTCCAAACCCAGAACCGGAAGGCTACTCGAATTTTAAAAGTGATTCTTCCCCATTGAGAGATCGGGCTAAACTAATAAAGAGCTCGATCTCTCCAAAAGTTGTGGACGGATTTTAATGAAACTTGGTGGACATGTTGGGTGTGCGGCTCGGAAGAATTGATTCAATTTTGGTGAAGATCAAAATCTGGATCTGGATACGTCTTTTTTAATTTTAAAAGTGATTCTTCACCATTGAGAGATGGGGCTAAATACGACATATTTATTGGGTCTGATATGTTCTTTTGGATCAGGCATTGCACAGCGGAGGTACGCGCTCCATCGAGTGCACTTCAAGTTCTGGATGCGATCCTGTTCTTGGAGGTGTAGTTGTTGCTGTGAAGGTAATCAGTTAACATCATGTGTGCTGATCCCTTTATATGTTCAAGAATTCTCACCTTGTCCTTCAAAATCGTCTCGACGGTGCGAGGACTGGTCTGGGAGGTGTCCAAGGCATGGCCGATGTGAGATGGAGTTTCACCCTTCTCTGAACACCTTAATATTGTTACGAATATGGAAGCTTACTGCACTCAACATACAGGTCCTATAGCTAAGTTATTTCGATAAGTAAATGTGGATAGATAGCTCCCTTTCCCTTGTTTAATGGGTAATTAAATGTTCATGCACTGCAGAGTTATTTTGAGAGTCAGGGTTTTCTTTTATTTTTACACCACCAACATCAACTACAATAACCGCAGCATCACCCTCACCTTCACCTCGCTCTGGCCGATGCCAAGGTGGGCGGAGTTCAAGGAGGAGCCTCGCAGTAGCCCGCGACCAATCAGCGTGCTCTGAGTGAGGTGGCCGCCGATCAACCAATCAGACCCCGTGATGGTGAGAAAGGTGGTCCACGTGACGTCACCACCCCCCCTCCCCCGGGCCAATCGACGGACTTGCCACTCGTTTTAGCCAATGACGGAGACGAGTGCATTTTGCGCGCCAAAACCGTCCAGTGAGGGAGAGCGGGGAGGGAGGAGGCGTCCCCCCCACCCCCCCGGAGAATGGTGAATGAAGTTGCGGCGCGATCGGACGAGGAAGGAGAGTTTTTGAAATAGTTGATGACCATCGAGCAGGCGAGGTTGTGGTCAATCTGACGGGCAGGTTGAACAAGTGTGGAGTTATCAGCCCTCGCTTTGACTTTCAACTCAAAGACTTGGAGAAGTGGCAGAGAAACCTCCTGCCTTCTGGACAGTTTGGGATACAGAGGAGAGTTTTGGTTGCTGGGACGAGCGCTGAAGGGAGCTCTGGATTCTATTATCGCATCTCGACGCTGGCCTGGTTCGCCCATGTCAGCCGAATCACACAAGGTGGACAGGTCCATGTCCTTCTGGGTATGTGTGTGTGTGTGTGTGTGTGTGTGTGTGTGTGTGTGTGTGTGTGTGTGTGTGTGTGTGTGTGTGTGTGTGTGTGTGTGTGTGTGTGTGTGTGTGTAGGAAGGCCCGTCTGTAAGTGGGAATGGTTTGTGATTATGTGTAAATTTGCATTCTCCATTAGGCGTGATAACTCTGCCCTTACGTGCTTCCGTCCTTTCCCTGATATACTGTTAATAAATACCCCATTTGTTGGGTTGTCGATCTTGTCGAAAAAAAAAAAATTTTCAATTTTTTTTTTTTGAGATTTGTTCTTCCCTTCTTATCAGTATTTAAAAATGGCGATTTCATTAAATACAATGGCGATTTCGCTGAAACGTGGTTGGTAGGTTCATACCATGACCGAGTTGTGTGGGAATGAGAACCGTGGATATGGACACCACCGTTGCCGAGCAACCGGACTTTGAAATTTTTGAAAAATCATAAAAAATTTATTTTTACGAAAATCAAAAATCGGGCCACGAGCGACTGTGGGCAGTACATTCAGATATATTGTCAAAAATTTCCAGCCGGATCCTATGAAAACTGTCAGAGAAGATAGACTTTGAATGAACCCTGGTCGAAAACAATAAAAAATAACGAAGTTCGTTATATCTCAGAGACTATGAGTCAGATATAGAGGAAACTGGTATGGTAGGTTCATGGTATGGACTAGTTATGTGTGAGAAAGAACCGTTGCAATGGACCCCTCCGTTGCCTAGCAACGGCCAAAAAACCTCTAAATGTGGGGGTATTTTAACGAAAAAACAATCTCCAGCATTAACCCTTGAAGCTAGAATCATGAATTTTCTTGTGCTTAATCCTCAGGTCATTCCCCATCGAATGGGCCCATCGCATCAGGTTCCATTGGGTTGGCGACTACGCATGTCCCCCTTCCGGCTTGTTTAATGTATCAGTTCGTTGCTGTGTTTCTTCCATTGGTTTAGCATGGTGCGTGTTGGTGGATTACAAAGGCTGTTGCCACTGAAATGTACATTTCGACCGACGGTACTTCGGCAACCATCAGCTCGGGTTGCGTACGGGTCGGGCAAGCTAACGGCTCGACTCGTACGAGTGCCGTCGAGGGTGTGAATACTCGGTAACTCGCCACGTGGATCTCGAGGTATTTTGAAGATTGGCAAATAACCCTGTACCACGTGGTGGAATTATTGACGGTATGGTATGGGACCCGTACCCTCGGAGTTTTCCGAAAGGTACGATCTAGATTCCGGGTGTTCGGTAGAGTTGACCCTACTGCCTCACCTCACGGTCGTGCTCGCAGCCGATACCCGGCTCCGCAACAATATGTCCATTTTGACCTCCAGACTCAGGCTCCTAATCTTATTGGGTGCACTCTCTGGAGGATCATCGTATTGTTTGTGTTTCTGCATCACTTTTGCACTTCTCTGACATGTTGATAAAGGGCAAAAAAAATTTCCAGGAGGAGCTCGGCTACAACAGGGAATCACGTCAGCAACGTGGCACCAAATGCTTGCTGTTGGAACCAGGACTCTCAGCGTCCGAATGGAGGAATCAGCCCAACAAAGTAGGCCAGCTATTCATATGTACCGTGAATGTTCATACGTCAGAGGATATTTTTTCAGTCTTGTGTCATGGGATTTCGTTCATAAGGACTGTTGTTCGTAACTTGGGGTCCGGCAGTACATACAAGAAGTGATGTGGTCAATAATAATTGGACATATCAGATTACTTTTTCACAAAATCTCGAGAATGATCCGTGCATTTTGTCACTGCTGCAAGAGCTTAAACATCCCACTGCGGTAGAAGTCCGTTCCAAGACTGCAACCACCTGCACGTGGCTACGTGGACTGCCTCATCATTTTGACAGTGCTGGTCTCTCAGGTGATCTTTCATTCAAGGGCCCAAACAGATTGCAGGAGGTCAAGTCCGGACTGTATGGGGGTGGAGGAGCACTTCCCAGCCATTCTTTGAGATTTCCTCCAATATCAGACGTGCTGTGTGAGGTCTCGCATTGTCATGTTGAAAGAGGACAGCTTTTCAAATCTATCACTTTTGCTGAAGTGCACGATTCAGTTTCTTGAGTGTCTACACAGAGTGAGATGCGTTGATGGTTTCCCCCTTGGGCAGGAAACCAACCAGTATACATTCCTCAGCATCCCAGAAGACCGTTCCCATAACTTTGCTTGTGGAGGGTACTCTCTTGGTCCCCTTCTTTTTTGAAGATGTAGATTGATGCCATTCCATGCTTCTGCTGCTTGGTTTCTGGGTCAAAATGGTGGAATGAGCTTTCGTCACCAGTCACAATACGGAACAAGATGTCATCTCCCTTAGCAGCGTGTCATTGAAGCAACTGTGAAGACACATCCATGGGTGTGTTTTTGTGTTCGTAAGCAAACGGGGAACCCAACGAGAACAAAGTTTCCCATATTCCAAGATCGCTATTATCTCCTGTACGGCATGGTGTCCTCTGCCGTGCTGTGCTGCGATCTCCCGAACCATTACCGTTCAATCCTCGCTGATGAACACATCAACTGTCAACTAGTTGTGTTCAGTCATAGTGCTTCTCGGCCGATCACAGCATGGCTGATCGATGATGTCTGTGTCTCTGTCTCTTAAGTGTTTCATTCACCTTCTGATACTGCTCACACCAATGCAGGCATCTCCATATGCCTGACTCAATCGGCTGCAGATATCTGCAGCTGAGTTGTTCTCCTTCACGAGGAATTCAATCACTGCACGTTGGTGAAACAATGTCATTTTGTCACAATGGATTGTAGGAACTTTGGTGCTGTGCATGTGAGCCTCTGTTTATATTTGAGTGGATGGATGGATAGATGTCACAAACAGCTTTGTGTGCTGCGATATTTGGGACAAACGTGTGGAATCCATTGATGCTCATGACTGGGTACGGTGCTCGTGTATAGCATCTCCAAGGGTCGAGTCACGCTTCGGTGGAGAACAGACGATAGATGTCAATGTTCTTGAGATGCTTGTTTCTTGGTCCCATCGAGGTGGACTTGGACGCCATAAGCAGAGAGTTTTATTCCAAGTTTGGAGGTTTAACTCAATTCAACCCCACATTTGTAACCAATCTTCGTGTAAAAGAAGCCATACATGCGTCACGTGTGCATGCCACACCCATTGATTGGACAGTTCACTTGACTCCGCCCACAATTTCCATATTTTATCCTTAATAACATCAGAATTTACCTTTTAGAGTTTATTTAGAACCTTTTATTATAATCATTTGGATCCCTTTGGAACACAGGTTCCCAAACTTTTTTGTCCATGCCCCAAAATTTGAAATCACATTTGCTTTGTGACCCAAATGTTACCGGAACCTACTTGGTTCCAGAACCGTCCATGAAAATTGTAAGAGAAAACGCTTTTGACATGAAAAACCATCTCAAAAACTGGGATTTGTGAAAAGTTGGAAAACTACCAACATTTGGATATGGTGTATCGCTGGAAGATCAAGCGGTGCCGAGTCATCTGCCACCCATCAGAAGGCCCTGGTGAACCAAGTTCGGGTCGCGATCCTGGGTTTGGGAATGCCTACTTTGAATTACCCTTGAGAACCCTCAAGAATCAACGTTTAGAACCCCTTAACATTTACTCTTGACAATCCTCTAGATTACTAGAGGGTTAAAAATTATTATATCGAGTCACAGACGAATCAAACTTTACATTATTTTATGCATTGAACAAGAAAATGAAAATCTACAAACCAATCTGTCTGGTGGAGTCTGTCAGTGTGAACTGCCGGGTCATCAGTCCTGCCACTTGTACACGAAATAGCCCGTTTTCTGGCACTTGCAAGTGGCTCAAATTTATATGGCTCAGGGCCAGAAACGCCATAGTATAAATTCCCATCACCTCTGACTCGTCCTTGGCAATATCAAAATGAAAACACTCAATTTCATCGCCGCTGAAATCACTCTCTGATTCGCATCTCGCTATTGTTCACACGCTGTTTCCGAATGTTCACGAAGTTTTCGGAGAACGTGACGTCATAGCATCTTCGGTAAATTCTGGTCTGTTTTTCGATCACTGACAAAAGTTTTGACTTTTACGTTAATTTTAGCATATTTTGAGTTTCAAATGTAAGAAAATAATTGCCCAACGATTATTGATGTGATTACAACCTTCAAATCACGCAAAGTCATCAGCGATCGAAAACCTGCTCTTTAACGAGAGGGTAAAATGAATTCAAGTGTGAAAAGAAACTTTAAGGTCTGAAGAAGAGTGCATTAAAGGAGACGATGAACTTTCAACATTACCTTGAATGTTTGTGGAAGAGAAAAGATGTTTATCGAGAGATTAATCTATAAGAAACTAGAACGGGCACTCATACAGCGCATACCTTCGCCGCCACTACTTTTTTTGTTCTTGGTATGAGTGTGGTGAACTGGTTTCATATGAATGGTCTTATGACACAAACCACATATCTATAATGTCATGACCCCCCCCCCCCCGACTTTCGGCGGCTACGGACTAAACAACAATCAACTCACGTTGTTTTGGCGAGTCTTCACTCGCAAGCTCGGTGAATACAACGTTTCAACAAGAGAAGGTAATTTCGTTTGATGCTGGTTTCATGCAAATCGAATAAGAATGTGTTCTTAGAATATTAGAATCTTAGAAAAATCGAATAAGAATGAATAATAATAAAGAATAACTGGTGACATGTGTTCTGACGTCATTGTGTCACATGATTGGGCATTAAATTCTGAACATTTTGGTGCTGGGTTCATGGAAAGCGGACAAGAATTGACCGCGTTATGACAAAAACCGCATATTTTTCAAGGTCGTGACCCCCCTGACCTTTGACCCCGAACCGGTAACAAGAGTATGGGCGTCATTGTGTCATATTGCATATCACAAGATGAGGCGTTGAATTCTGAACATTTTGGCGTTGGTTGCATGCAAAGTGAATAAAAATTGACCATGTTATCGTGAAAAGACGATTTTGACCTTTTCGTGACCTTGACCTTGACCTTTGATCCGAACGATCCCAAAATCTAATCGAATGCTTCCTGGCTAATAACCAATCATCCTACCAAATTTCATGCAATTCGGTTTTATACTTTTTGAGTTATACGAATCACAAGATTACAAATAAATAAATAAATAAATAAATAAATAAATACACGCCGACCAAAACAACCTTTCACAGAATGTGAAGGTAATTATAAGCATGAAATATTCTCAGAAACTGTTAGTAAGAAAGCTCGAACAGCATTTGATGATAAAAGATATATAATGAGTGATGGAATGATGTTGCCGGTGGATGTCTTGGAACTGACCGTTGGGCGAAGAAGAATTTTGTCTCTCAAGGGACCCTGGATACCATTGACCAGAGTCGCAGGGCCAGGCTGAATGGCAGAGCTGAGCTGTTCAGGGAGCTGAGGCATAAAACTGTACGTGCACTGAGGGTGGACAAGGAGGCCTATGTGTGAGGAATCTGTGAGGGGGTAGAGCATCACCTGTGGACAGGTGATTCTCGTCCCGCTTACAGGGGAATTCGCGCATTGCGTTCATCCAAGCCCATCCCTCGGTGTACTGCAGTTGGAGCAGAGAGTGGTAGGCTCTTGATAGAGGAGTCTGAAGTGAAGGCCCGCTGGGCCAGTTACTTTGAGCGGTTGTACCAGGCTGATCCCCCAGCTGTCGAGTTGGACGTCAGGGGTGTTTCAATCACTGTTGCTGACCCTCCAATCAACTGTGGTCCACCTTCGTTTGTGGAAACACAGGCTGCGGTGAACTGTTTGAAATGGGGTAAAGCTCCAGGGATCTGCGGCATCCATGCTGAACTTCTCAAGGCTGGTAGAAATGTTGCACTCGTGTCGTTGCATGGAGTTCTGTGCTCTGCCTGGAACACAGGCATCATCCCAACTGACTGGAAGAGGGGCCTTGTTGTCCTTCTCTGGAAAGGGAAGGGTGATCGCCAAGACAGCAACAACTACCGAGGAGTGACACTGCTCTCAGTGCTGGGCAAGGTCTTTGCTTGGATAATTCTTGATAGGGTTCGCCACCATCTACTTGAGCACCAGCGTCCAGAGCAGTCAGGCTTTACACCAAAGAGGTCAATGATTGACCGTATCCTTGCTCTTCGGGTCCTCACTGGATGCAGACGAGAGTTTAGGCAGGGGCTGCTTGCAGCCTATGTTGATCTCTGCAAAGCATTTGATTCAATGAATCAGGATGCCCTCTGGAGGATTCTTGGTCTTCGTGGGGTGCCACCAAAATGGATCGATCTGATGTCTGAACTCTACTCTGGTACTGAGAGTGCTGTGAGATGTGGTGGTACCATCTCTGACTTCTTTCCAGTTGTTACTGGAGTTCGTCAGGGGTGTGTTCTGTCTCCCACACTTTGCAGCACTTGTCTGGACTGGATTCTGGGGAGGATGATGCAGAGATCAAGCTGTGGTGCATCATTTTGGAATGTCAAGATCTCTGACCTTGATTTTGCAGATGATGCAGTCATCTTTGTGGAGACTTTAGATATCCTTTTGGGGGCCCTCGAGGTGCTGAATGAGGAGTCGGAGCCGCTGGGATTACGAGTTTCCTGGATCAAAACTAAGATCCAGGCTTTCAATGATATCTTTGATGCTGCTGTACTGTCTGTGCCTGTTTGTGGTGAGGATGTTGAGGTCATGGAGAGAGTCACTCACCTTGGCAGTGATATTCATGTCTCTCTGGCTGTGAGTCAGAGGTCAACAGACGTCTGGGATGGGCCTGGGGATGATTGATTCACTGGATCATGGGGTGTGGCGCTGCTGGTACCTGTGCGGGAGGACGAAAGTCTGAGTCTTCAGGCCCTTGGTGCTTGCAGTGATGGATGTGGGATTTGGACTCTGACCAGGGAACTGAGACAGAAACTTAATTGCTTTGGTACCAGGTCTCTTCGGAGAATCCTTGGCTATCGCTGGTCAGACTTCGTGTCCAATGAACAATTGCTGTGAGAGACTCAAATGAGATTTGTTACATGCATAGTCCGTGAGCGGCAGCTGCGGCTGTATGGACATGTTGCTCGTTTTCCTGACACTGATCCTGCTCACCAGATTCTCTCAGTGAGGGAGTCTTGTGAGTGGAGGAGGCCAATGGGCCGACCACGTGTCTTGTGGTTGCAGCAGGTTGATCGGCATCTCAAAGTGATGGGGATGGGCCAGGCACCTTCCTGGGGGATGGCCAGACAGAGGCCCCTGGAGTACCGGCTGAAAGTGGATGCATCGCCGCGCTCCTCGGGCGCATGCTCCCGTACCTGACCTGACCTGACCTGATGGAATATATACATTGCCTTATGGGTTTAAAGTACAAGTGTTAATAAAAATGGGGTTGTGGGTTTTAACGGGCTACCGCCACCTTTATTAAAATTGATGAATAAATTAAGTTATTCCGGAAAATTTAACACAAATATTTATAGGATCTCTATTTGACAACTCAATTTGGTTGAAGAAATGATCATCTGAAAGGAAGGCGAAGCCCAGCCCTGCAGGGAAGGTAGTGTCAAAAGGGAGGTGTGTTTAACGAAGTCATGTGTTCCAGTTGGAAAAGGAAAAATATGAGTGAGCGAAAGCGAGCGAATATTGCGACTTTGAGAAGTGGGACACATTACTGCATCAAACCCTCCCTTTTGACACCACCAGCATGCATAAATTCCCTCTTGTCTCTTTTGCTACAATTCATGCCCTCAGATGCCTCATTGCAATGACTTATCACCTGTGCACTAAAATGGATCCAGACAACTTACTGAAGGAAAGACAAGAGTTTAGGAAGAAAGAGAGGTCAGAAACTGAAAGTATGAGATATTGTGTTGGGTTTTTATTCGCACCCTGACACATTTTGCACCCTCAGATGAGGCTGCAATTACCCCATGACTCAGCGGTTCGGGCTCGTCTCCTCCGAACACTTCCTTCTGGTCAACCTACTCTTGGTTTGATGGCGTCCAGTCATACGGGTCATTCGTTCTTGTGCCAACGTGATGAGCTGCATGGTGGCGGTTTCTTGTGCCAAGGTGCAAGGGGAGGCCATGACTTGGGCAGGTTTCTGGTAACAGGGCTGAAGAAACAGCATGCCTTGAGTGATATATATTGAATGTGAAAACTGCAAACAGTCTGGAAAGAAGAAGATTTAGAAGAAGTGTCAATGTCCATGTGGAAATAGTGCAGAGAGAAAGTGAAGGGCGTAACAGTATGAACTAGAAGGGCACTCGGTAGAGCGCATACTTCTACTACGCAATGCCTGATCCACGAGAACATCTGGGCCCAAGACATTTTTGAAATATCATGCTATATGTCGTTTTTGGCCTGATCTCTCAAAGGTGAAGAATCACTTTAAAAATTAAATAATTATCGTATCCAGATCTGGATTCAGTTCTTCACCAAAATTGTATAAATTTGTCCTCATCACACACCCAACCTGCCCACCAAGTTTCATCCGAACCCATCCACAACTTTTGGAGATATCCTGCACACAAACAAATGGACAAACAAGAAAAGACGTCATGCAGAGCACGATACTGGCAAAATCCATCAAACAAATTTGACCTCAAAATTAATTGCTGGTTGAATTCAATGACCAAATATGCAACTCTTCAAATTCCAAGTGAATCGGATGAAAATTGGCAATTTTAGAAATTCGGCCTTTGTTGACATCCAAAATAATTGGTGTTGAATTCAGTGACCTGATATGCAAATCCTCTTCAAATTTGAAGTCAATGGGATGAAAATTGAGGATTTTAACAATACCACCTTAGTTGTTGACATTGGGCCAATGTTGACCTCAAAAATAATTGGCTGGTTGAATTAGTTAACCTGAAATATAACTTTTTTTCAAATTTCAAGTCAATGGGATGAAAATTTAGGATTTTCGAAATATCACCTTAGTTGTTGACCATTGGCCTATGTTGGCCTTTTGGTCAAAGTTGACCTCAAAATAATTGGCTTCTTGAATTTAGTAACCTGAAATATAACTCGTCTTCAAATTTCAAGTCAATCAGATGAAAATTGAGGATTATCGAAATACCACTTGAGTTGTTGACCATGGGCCTATGTTGACCTGAAAAACAATACGCTTCTTCCTTTTGACAAACTCTACCATGTGGTGAAGTTTCGTGAAAATCGGTTTAAAATTGTGACCTGCAGGCGACAAACAGACAGACACACAGGCAGAATAACAAAATCGACTGACCAATATACTTGAAAAATCTTCGATTTTGCAAGTTACAAGAAAAAGACGCCGTGCAGATCACGATACTAACAAAATCCACCCCATCTCCAAAGGTTGCCATGAATACATTAAATTGTCCATTTCATTAAGGTTTAAAACTGACAATCTTAATCAAAGCTCAGGTCAATCGGATGAAAATTGATTATTTTTCAGATTGAAATTGATGATTTTAGGAGGTTGACCTTGACATTTTGACCTCAAAAGTCGTTGCTTTCCCAATTCAGTGATGGAGTTTCCCAATTCAGCTATCCATAACTGTTTGGTTTCTCTCATAAACACAACCATCAAATATGACGAGATTATTTTTTGATTTATTATCTAAATCTTGGGGTGAAGGCATATCATCTGTTTTATCATGAAGAATACGAGTTATAGGTTTTGATTTCTTTTTACATTTCTCTATGTCACAAAATAGTTGTATTATATCTTCAATGAAATAATCATTTTGTTTGTTTTGAAGTTTAAATAAATCAAATATGTCTTCTTTTTGAAGACCTGCATTAAAACCTTGTAAGATTAGTTGATACTCAGGTTGAAAACTTGACTTTATGAAAATAATTAAATTATCAAAATGTAAAAAGTTGGGAGGAAGGAGCACTTTAAAAGCAAGCAGGTTTTTCCACATCCGCTTGAAACAACTATGAGACATGTTAATGAATTTGCAAGATTATTTTGGTTGTTAAATTTTATCATATTTTTTCCAAAGGGGTAAAAAAATCATTCGTTTATATATTTAGAAAATAGATTATTTAAATGTTTATAGGCTCTTTTTAGAAACTATGTTTTATCCTGAGTTCAGGAAAAAATTTCAAGATAATCCACGATTATATTTATTCAATATCTTATGTTAATATTTCCCTGAAAATGAAATCATGAATCATAAATAACATCAATCCATGAAACATTACCATCATTTGTTCAGTCTTTTCTCTTGTCCAACAATGTGTGTTATCACCCTCATACTTGCCATTGATCTATCTTAGTAATCTTGTTAAGTAATTCATTTTTGGTATAATTTTGAAACAGCAATCTTCCTTTTAATACTTTTTATTTTCATTAATTAAAAGGGAATTACAGAATATACATTGTTTATTGGCTTTTGACTCAGTGTTTAATCCCACTCTATCACATGCAGGACAATTCTCAAATTTGTCATGTGGAGAATCGAGGAATTCAAGAGGCTCAAGATCTGGTACACTATTCATATATATATATATATATATATATATATATATATATATATATATATATATATATATATATATATATATATATATATATATATATATATATATATATATATATATATATATATATATATATATGGTAAAACTTTACTTCAAATAAAATTCATCTTCGGTACTTTCATTGGCGCTTTCACAATCATCTATGAAACTACTTTCATATCTATCATTTGAACAAAACTCTCAGTATCAAAACTGTCTTCTATTCCAACAGAGATACTATCATCATCATAATCCCCAAAATCGTCACTTGAATAAAGACTCATATTTAATTGGTTGAAAAAAATATTACCATCTCGATCCATATACTTTTTTTCATTAACAGATTCAACGACTATAATAAATATTAAAGGTATTTCAAAATGGTCCAAAACTACTACTGAATGAAATGTCATTTCACCTGATATATTAACATCCTTAATTTCATCAAGATTCACATATTTTGGATTGGTGAAAAAAAAAAATTGTCCTTACTTATTGCTGATGGTTTCACCTTCTCTTTCGAAAGCTTCATCCATCAGGGTTTTCTGTTTTGATACTTTTTTTTGTTTCATTGCCTTCTCTAGTTTTGAATATATTGCCAGAAGGAGAAGAGAAACTTGTTTGAGCTACTTTAATTGACATTCTTCCAGACATACTTAAAGCCCTTCCACTGAAGGAAATTGAAGAACTCATACTATCAGTCATAATTGTTTTTATCAAATAGTTGTTATATTTATCTTCATTCAATTTTACATCCTCGACATATTTCTCAGTATCTTTTACAATTGTGGCGATTGAGTGAAACTTGTCTTTTGTGTCTTGATATATTGTATTTCTTAAGTAAAATAAAGTTGGTGGGTAAAATGTTATAAAGCACAGATTCATCTATAAATTCAACAGAAGTTTCACCAAGAAAATGTTATTTTAAGCAGTTTATCCAGATAAATATGGTGAATACAATGTACTGCGATGTTTCTAATCATAAATATAAATGTTATAAAAACACCTTCAAACCAACAAACACACATTCAATCTTTTCAAACAAATATCTCCATTTGAACGAGAAACAAAACATTGTGATGTCTGTTCTAAGGATGTCTTTAAAGAGAGTTATCAAAAACACCTTCAATCAAAAACATGGAAACGACATTGAGAGAAACTTGAAGAGAAATATGAAGAAAATTGGATTTAGGGAGATGCTATTGAGCCGAAACCATTTGAAATTAAAATTCTTTTTAAGATGTTTTAAAGATCGGATTGAGGTAAATCTTTTAATATTGGTGATTTTATATTAGTGAGATTTAATAGTAGTGTAAGATCCATTTGGGAAGTGATTCATATCTCAAAGGATTCAATTATCAAGGTTGTTGGTGGAATGTTTAAAAAGCATAAATCATTCACAATATATCTTGGAGACTCCTTTACCTTCTGAACAGAAGATGATGTTATTGAAGAAAAATATATGAGAACAAATCCACCACCGCTTATGACATGCTGATGGTTTCATATTGTTGCGAATTCGCGCCCGCCGGCGTGCGATCGGCCGCTCGACTCGAATGGCGGCCGCCTCGCCCAACGGAACGGACAATTCTGTCGTGACCCTCTCGGAACAACGCTGGGTGCAAGTCACGGGTGGGGGTTTAACCCCACCACGACCGTGCCAATTGCCCACCCGCGCAGGATAGGGTTGCTCGCCAAATTCGATCTACCTAAGTACCAGCACGGATGGTCGACCGGGCGATCGTACCTCGCCGCAGGCCGACTCCGGACACGAACCACTTAAGCGGTCCGTTCCGTGCTATCGGGATGACCGAGCGGTGTTATCGTCGGCCTCGACGGTTCCGATTAATTATCGGGCATATTAAGCCCACGACGAACCCTTTACGTGGAGCAGGATGGAGGGTCAATAAAGAAAAGACGAAGCGAAACGGGAAAACAGTTCACACAATGCACATTTTTTTACGCGACACACGGAAAGCACACATATACAGCCAAACAGTCAAATGCACCTATATCAGGAAAACAAAAGAAACAATGACGCAGAGTTACTACCGACTACGCACACACACGGCAACACTTACACAGTTCTACTTTACAGGACATGGCGCCAACACACATTTACTCAAAAGCAAAGGAAAGAAGCCACCCTCATAGACAAGGGGGCAGACGGGCCTGTAGGCCAATATGTGCGTGGGACTTGAAGGAGCGGCCAGGTCCGCGATACCGGGTGGGTCCTACCCGCGTCCTCGTGACGCGTTGGCGGACGAGCCGCAGATGTGGCTGCGTGGCTGTGCCCTGACTCCGTGCTCCTTCGCGGGTTTCGTTGGCATGACGTTTGGAGTGGGGTGGGAACGGGGCCCCTTTGTTGCACTATCTCAGCGTGGGGGAAAAGGAGGAATTCTTGATGCCCTGGGGGAGGGAGAATGGCTGGCTGGCTTGGGTCCCGTGATCTCCCACTGCGACCTCGTCGCCGACCGCCGTCCTTCTCGCCTCGGACCCGAGCTCCTTGGCCTCTTCCCACAACTCTCCTCAGCCGACTGCAGAACCCAACTCGATGCCTTCGCCAACCGACTCCACTCTCTGCCACACTCTGCTGCTGCCACACTCTGCCCTCCAACCAAAAACTGACTCTGCCACCAAAACTGACTCTGCCATGATTCGCCTTGCGCTCGCCGTTTTATAGGCCGGCAGGAGAAAACAATATGCAAATTTCCGGATCAGAATGACCTCGGGGGCGGAGCCACGCTCACCCATTGGACGGAGGAAAAGTGGGCGTAAACCTCCCCTGATCCTAGAATTTGTATATATGGATTTCACACAGACGCACCTGGAGGCGGGGCCAAGCCGCTCCGCGCTTGCTAATTGGATGGATCAGAAGTGGGCGTGTAGCGTTCTTGATCCGAATTCTCCCTCGGAAAGGTCGCCATTTGCACTCGCGGCTAGGTGCGTATCGCTTGAACGAGCCCAAGACAGCCCGACGCTCAGTGTTCACAGGTGGGGCGGGAATGGCCGTAGAAGGAGAGAGGTGAGGGTGGTGGAGGGTTTATCGGTGGTGGTTTGATGGTTATGGTGGTTGAGACGTGGTTGGTTCAAAATAAAGATAGAACAGAAAAACGGCTAACTCAAAGTGTCGCAGCCCGAATGAATCACAAAAATTCCCTCTAAACAACGGGTTTGGGGCGAACTCCACATGTACTTCGAGTTATCTCACCTACGGGCCCTTCATGGTGTTTTGCGAATTTCCACAGCCGTAACAATACGTATGGTGTTTGCTTAATGGTAAGTGTGGTGAGATATCCTGCACACAGACTGACAAATCCTGCGATATCCTGCACACAGGATATTTCAGATATCCTGCACACAGACTGACAAACAAGAAAAAGACCGTGCAGAGCACAATACTTGCAAAATCCACCCCCCTCTCCAAAGGTTGCCATGGTTACTTTAAATTGTCAATCTCATTAAGATTAAAATTGACAATCTTAATCAAAGCTCAGGTCAATCGGATTAAAATTAATTATTTTTCAGATTGAAATTGATGATTTTGGAAGTTTTACCTTGAGTTGACCTTTGACCTCATTCAGTTTGTTTCCAAATTCAGTGAAGGACGATGCAAATCCTCTTCAACTTTCATGTTAAGAGGACGTAAATTGATGATTTTTCAGTTGAAAATTGATGATATTCGAAGTTTGACCTTGAGATCTCAAAAATAGTTGGTTTCCCAATTCAGTGACACAATATGCAAATCTTTTTTTAAATTTCAAGTCAATCGGATGACAAATAACGATTTCAGAAATTGGACCTCAAGATAACCTTTAACCATTGACCTCAAAATCAAAAGGCTTCTCAGTTGAGACTACCTCTACAACTTGATGATGTTTCATGATGATCAGTTTAGAATTGTGGCCTGCAGGCGATAGACAGGCAAACAAACAGACAGCCAGATAGACAAACAAAATCGACTGACCAATATACTTTAAAAATCTTCGATTTTGCAAATAACAAGCAGAGAGGGGTGAAGACCTAACCTCTTTCACTTTCGGTGGCAGAGGTAACAACTTATAGCACGAGTCATGTCAAAAGGGAGCGTTTGATGCACATAATGTGTCCCACTGGTCAAAGTCGCAATATTCGCTCGCTTCTGCTCACTCATATTTCTCCTTTTCCAACTGGAACACATTACTTCGTTAAACACCTCTCTTTTGACACTACTTTCCCTGCGGGGCTGGGCTTTGCTTTCCTTTCATATGATCATTTCTTTGACCAAAGTCAGTCGTCAAATAGAGATCCTTCAAATATTTGTTATATTTTCGGGAATAAGTTAATTTTCCGATAACACATTGCCATCGAGTATGACCTGAACTTGGTTCTTGCTTTAAATATATTTTGTTGAGCAGAGATGAAAAATGACAATCAGATAAGAGCTGGGAAAATTACCAAGTTGATTCAGACAGAGACCTCATTGTTCTTCTGATTCTTCCACCACACACAGTAGAGCAATTCGGAGAAACAGCCTGACTGTTTCTCTCTCAAAAATGCTATAATAAGGCTGCATCTCTCACTCAAAAAACATTTTGATGCAATGAAGATGAACGAGAGTTTGCATTATGATCCAATGTTTGACCCAACAGAGATGAACCATTTTTCACCCGATGAAGAATATAATGACCCATCACAACATTGGTAAGTTTAATATACTATTAAACTGTTAATGTAAACCCATATAGTGCGTGCGTGTGAGAGAGAGAGAAAGAGAGAGAAAGAGAGAGAAAGAGAGAGAAAGAGAGAGAAAGAGAGAGAAAGAGAGAGAAAGAGAGAGAAAGAGAGAGAGAGAGAGAGAGAGAGAGAGAGAAAGAGAGAGAAAGAGAGAAAGAGAGAGAAAGAGAAAGAGAGAGAGAGAGAAAGAGAGAGAGAGAGAGAGAGAGAGAGAGAGAGAGAGAGAGAGAGAGAGAGAGAGAGAGAGAGAGAGAGAGAGTTGTGAGGAACAGACATGAAAATGAGGTGTGTGTGTGTGTGTGTGTGTGTGTGTGTGTGTGTGTGTGTGTGTGTGTGTGTGTGTGTGTGTGTGTGTGCATGTGAGAGAGAATTGTGAGGAACAGAAATGAAAATGAGGTGTGTGTGTGTGTGTGTGTGTGTGTGTGTGTGTGTGTGTGTGTGTGTGTGTGTGTGTGTGTGTGTGTGTGTGTGTGTGTGTATGTGTGAGTGAGAGAATTGTGACCTCATAAACTTCTCACCTGAAAAGCCTACATCTAACTTAATGTACTTTGATGTTAATAACTTGTATGGCTGGGTAATGTCTGAATCTCAACCCTATGCTTATCTTTAATGGGTGTAAGAATACGAGTACAAATCTATCTTCGATGATATAATCTCCACAATTCAAGAATATTTAGATAAACGGGATTATGGGTATTATTTTGAAGTGTATTTAAACTATCCCAGAAAACTTCATAACAAACAAAAAGACCTTCCTCATGGAGCTGTAAAAGAGATCCCCAATCAAAAGCTATTCAGTGGTTATCAACGACATTTCTTTAGTTCTTAAAATGAGTTGAAATATATCCCTAAAACTAAATTATGAACAACATTGTTTGATAAAGAGAAGTATGTTTTACATCAAAGAAATCCAAAGCAATTTCTCGAAGTACACTTTATTGAAGACTACAAGTTAAAAAGGTACATGGGGCACTAAAGTTTCATCAGTCATTGGTTATGTAAATATATTGATTATAATACGAGGATGAGAACAAAGACTAATAATGATTTTGAGAAGCATTTTTACAAGTTGATGAATAATTCGGTATTTGGAAAAACAGTGGAAAATAAAAGGACGAGACAAAATGTAAGATTCGCTTCAACTGGAAAGAAGGTGGAGAAGTTGATAAATAAACTAAGCTTTAAAGGAGTATAAATATTGACAGATAATTTTTGTGCTGTTCATTTGAATAAAGACAGTATAAAGATGGATAAACCGATTTATGTGGGAACATAAGGTTTAGATCTTTCAAAGTATTTAATGTATGATTGCATTTATAATAATCTAAAGAAAAGATATGGTGTGAATATGATATTGCTATATATGGATATGGAGAGCTTCATACAAGAGATAACTTCAGATGATGTTTTTAAGGATATGGGAGAAGATGAAGAAATTTATGATACAAGTAATTATGGTCCTAATAACCCACTCCTTTCAAATAAGAATAAAAAGGTTATTGGTAATTTTAAAAGATGAATTCGGTGATAAGATTCCAATTGAATTTGTCGGTGTTAGATCAAAGGCAAATGCTTCTCAATACTTAAAGAGCAGGTTGCGGATCACCAAACATGTTCTCAAAATTTATCAATATGATTATATGCGCATTAAATAGTTCGATGCAAACTATTGTGGTTGCCTAACTATTGGGAAAATTAATTAAATTTAACTCCGAAGTTGTTATTTCTCGTGGCTGTTGAAAAAAACAGCCGCGTGCCATATATGGATGGTGACGTCACGTTCACCAAAACAAAGCGGACGCTCACTCACTCATTGAAGAAGTGTCCAGTTCAGCGGGCCGTTCTTTTGCTTTTTTTGAGCTTGCAACTGTCTATATTATCCTTTTTTATTTTGAATTATTGTAGAACAAAGTTATTTGGATATTTGTACATCATTCTTCGTACGTGTGTCGTCATGTTTTGCGAAAATGGCTGGAAAACGGGTAATCGCTCCCACCGATTCCCAAAGGAATGAAACATTCGCCGGCAGTGGATAAGATTTGTACAAACAAAACGGGCGAATTTTCTCCAATAGAAAACGGGTAAAGAGGACTCTTTGGATAGACTTGTCATTTGTGGTGACAATTTCACAGCCGAGGATTACGAAGGCATAAACACATCTGATCACCACTCTGTGAATATGAGTTGTTGGTTGGCAAGTTCTCCAGATACTGCTCTGTCACAGAATCAATTGTTGAGTTTAAGTGAGAAAAACCTTGAAATATATTCTTCAAGAGTACATGGAAAAACACATAAATAAACTTTCTGAAAAACACAAGTATGAAAAAATTTCTCAACAAATCAACTTATTGTTGATTAATTTACTTATTTAACAGCATCAGCAAATTGGGCTATTTCATTTCAATTGTAAAAAATTGATCAATTTTCCACTTTTTTTTTTTCTAAATTTGGGAGAATATCTCCCAATGAGGCTAAACATGTTTTGGTATTTCTATTCCACAATAGTCTCTTGAAAGTTGGGGTTTGTTCTAACTGTTCACTTTCGCTGGGGTCAAGCTCAGCTGTCAGAAAGACTTCAACGCCAAAGCTACGGTGTATAATATATTTGGGTCCATTATTGATTCATTCTATTTCTGACTCTTGAGTGACTGCAGTCCAGAATAAACGTTGAGAATCGCTTAACATTTACTCTTGAGAACCCTCCAGAATCAACGTTTAGAACCCCTTAATATTTACACTTCAGAACCCCTTCGAATTAACGTTACGAACCCCTTAACATTTACTCTTCGGAACCTCTGAAAATCAACGTTTAGAACCCCTTCACATTTACTCTTGAGAACCCTCCAGAATCAACGTTTAGAAACCCTTAACATTTTCTCTTGGGAACCTCTTAAAATCAACGTTAAGAACCCCTTAACATTTACTCTTGAGAACCCTCCAGAATCAACGTTTAGAAACCCTTAACATTTTCTCTTGCGAACCCTCTGAAATCGCTGTTTAGAACCCCTTAACAATGACTCTTGAGAACCCTCTAGAATCAACGTTTAGAACCCCTTAACATTTACTCTTGAAAACCCTCTCGAATCAACGTTTAGAACCCCTTAACATTTACTTTTGAAAACCCTCTGAAATCGCTGTTTAGAACCCCTGAACATTTACTCTTGAGAACCCTCTAGAATCAACGTTAAGAACCCCACAACATTTACTCTTGAAAACCCTCTCGAATCAACGTTTAGAACCCCTTAACATTTACTTTTGAAAACCCTCTGGAATCTCTGTTTAGAACCCCACATCATTTACTCTTGAGAACCCTCTGGAATCATCGTTTAGAACCCCACAACATTTACTCTTCAGAACACTTTCTTAAAACAGCACGTTTACTGTGGAGGTTATTTACGTTTACTCTTATTTTTGACTATTTTCTCTGAAACTGGTGATTGGTTTCTATGAATTCGGTTTTTATTTATTTGTGAGCAGCTTGTGACTGTGGCTATCTCATTTTCTTGGGGCACGGCTGTGCCGCCGATGCAGTGCCCCCCCCAAACTTCACCCCCACCCCCTGTTACCAAGAAGCTGGTACTCATTTTGCCAACCTCAGAAGGATGACAAGCTGAGTCAACCCACCTTGTGTTAATTCAATGAAACAGGGGCTCAAACTCAAGACCCTAAGATCTTAAGACAGCCATCTTAACCATTAAGCCAACACCAGGCTTTGTGAATTGTGAAGACTGTGATAGCATGATAGGGGAGCAGAAAGTGTTACATCGTCCACTGTTTCAACGTGGGAATGCTCATGTGCTTTCATGAGTGGAAAGAAGGTGAGAGTGAAGGTGGGGAGCTTTGGAAGGGGGAGGTTGAGGACGTTCGGTGGGGGAAGGGCTGGAGGATTGAGTGAGGGGAGGGGATCGATGCTTCAGGGCGAGGAGTGGAAGGGTGAGGACTTGGGGTTGGGTGATGGGAGTAGATTTGGGAGGGGGAGACTGAGGGTTTTTATCTCTCCCACCGAAGGTGAAGGAGGTTATGTTTTCACCTTTAACTGTGTTTCTTTGTTGCAAAATCGAAGATTTCTGAAGTATATTGATCAGTCGATTTTGTTGTTCTGTTTATCAATCACCTGCAGGTCACAATTTTAAGCCGATCTTCATGAAACTTCAGCACATGGTAGAGTTTGACAAAAGCAAGAAGCCCATTGTTTGAGGTCAAAAGGTCAACATAGGCCAAAGGCAACAACTTTTAGCAAATTTCTAAAATCCTCAATTTTTCATCATGATGGATGAGAAATTTGAACAGGATTTTCATCTCAGCTTAATGAATTCAACCACCAATGATTGTTCAAGTCAAATTTGTTTTTTGGATTTGGCAAGTATCGTGCTGTGAACGACCTCCATTTCTTGTTTGTTTGTTTGTTTGTTTGTTTGTGTGTTTGTGTGAAGGATATCTCCAAAAGTTGTGATGGATTTGGATGAAACTTGGTGGACAGGTTGGATGTGTGATAAGGGTGAACTGATGAGATTTTGGGAAAGCTCCAGATCCGGTGACTGCAATTTTTTAAGTGATTCTTCATCATTGAGAGACGAAACCAATAACGATAGATAGCACGACATTTCAAAAACGTATTGGGCCCAATATGTTCTACTGGATCAGGCATTGCATGGCGGAAGTATGTGCTTCTGGAAGAAGTCCTTACTTTCAAGCTTCAAGGTCTCACTATCTGTCATGATCTTTCCTGAGAAATCCACATTTCCAACCTGGCCTCCAAAGCCAGCCACCGACTGGGAATCCTCCATCGTGAATAGTCCTTCCTCGGCCCACCTGAGCTCCTGACCACAAACAAAACTTTCGTCTGCAGCCTGATGGAGTGCTGCTCTCCCCTCTGGGCTGATGCTACTGCCTCCCACCTTTCTCAGCTTCATGCTGTGGAAACCAAGGCATTTCAGATCATTGGCATCTCCTGCGATGAGGCTGAGTCTTTGGGTCTCTCACTCTCTCACCGCAGGCAGGTCGGTGGTCTTTCTGTCTTCTCCCGTCTCCTCTCCAGTCTCACCCCGTCTGCTCTGTCTGCGATATGTCCTCCCTCACCCCCCCCATATTTCCGCAGGGCGCTCAAGGTCCGCGAACAACCCCCTTCTGGTAAATCTACCAAAATCACGAGTCACTACTCACCTTGACTCTCTCATTCCTCTTTTTCCCACGTTTGGAATAAACTCCCTCACTCTGTTCAATCCCATTCTTTCCGCCAGGCCTTCAAAACAGCTGTTCACCACCACCTCTTATCGTCCCCCATCCAAATCCTCGATCTTTTCTACCAACGTTAATCCACCCCAAACCCACCTCCTTCAAATTCCCTGCATTCCTTCCTGAAAGTCCCTGTAATGTCCACCTTGTCTTCCCCATGTTACCCACCCCATCCCTCTTCCTTCCACATATCTCCTAATGTCTCTTTTCCCCACTGTTTTGTCCTTCCCACTCCCACCCCTCTTGTGACATGCCCACCCCCCCCTCTTGCTTTGCGTTGTGTGTTCGCTCTCATACGAGCCTCGACAAGGTATACAAAAAAATATAAAAAATCCACGTCGATGAACATGGACCATGCTCGGGCCTTCCATTTTAATAACTCTACCTTACATCACACACAACACAGACCCCCTCCCCCTTGGTATGAGACTCCAGACAAGATCAACCCAAGAGGTAGGCTTTGTCACTTAAAAATTCACATGCTGAAGATATTACCCACGAGCAAATACCACCTGTAAAGAGAGGGGGCAGAGAGATGGGGGGCAAGAGGTGGGGAGAGGGATGGAGAGGGAGAGAGAGACAGAGAGGGTTTGGGGCCAGAGAGGGTAGGGAAGGGGATGGAGGGGTGGGGGCGGGAGAGGAGTGTGCAGAAGGAAAGAGAGAGAGACAAGTGGGAGACAGGAAATAAGACCAAGGCTTACCTTGCCGTGTTTAACCCCCTGGGGATCTTTGACTGGTCGAGGGTTAAACATGACCATCACCGCCGCGCCTCAACACAAAGTGCCATTTCCTGTGTGTTTTGTATTTTACGGCGATGGCCCCACTTCACACAGGGGCGACAAAGGTTTCATCGGCTTGAACTGTGTCCTCGGGAACCAGATAGTATGGACAACCGATTGAAGTACAGCACTGACTGTGAGATTGGAGGTCCGGGAGGGCAGAATGCAGTCATTGTTGCTGTTTCCTTCTGGTCTTGCTTTCTGCTGTTGAGGCAAGGCTGCCCTGGATGCAGCTTTCGCAAATTGTTTTTGGGCAAGTACGCTTCTTGTACATTTCCTTCTTTTTGTGGGAGCCATCTTCCTACAAAATAGAGGGAGACGGGTGGGGGGGGGAGGGGTGCGAGGGAGAGAGGGAGAGAGTGACAGAGGCATTGGCAGAGAGAAAATGTTGTGCGTTATGAACGAGAAATACACACACACACACACACACACACACACACACACACACACACACACACACACACACACACACACACACACACACACACACACACACACACACACACACACACACACACACACAGACACACACACCCTTTTGACCTTGAATGTGACCAAATTCAGAGAAAGAGGAATGGGTGTTCGCCCATTCCTCTTTGATTGTCTCAACTCTTTTTTTCACACCATTGATTTGTGCATATGCATCCACATACCTCTTAATATCCTCCTCATGTTTCTCCAGGTTGTCACACCACCTCTCCAGCTCACCACACATCTCTGCAGCCGCCAGTGTCCCGTGCCGTGTCTGTAAGTCCCATTAACATCAGACCTTCTTGCTTCAACACGCATGTTCAAGCTTACATGATCGAGCAGTGTCTGTAGGTGAGTGAGAGTGAGTGAGTCTATAAATACTTAATTCATTATGGCTTGAACTAAACACACGATTTTGATGACACTTGACCACAACCTTCATCACCGATGACCACAACCGATGAAAAGGCCTGAGATAACCGGTGCATAACTGCTTGTTGAGGCATGGGTTTCAACCGCTCCATTCATCAGCTTCATTGTGTCCGATGATATCCTCACCAACTTCTCTTTAAACTCAAACTTATAATGTCAAATGTAAACTTATAATGTAAACTTATAATGTCAAACATTATAAGATCGCTCATACACAAAAACATTTTGATGGATGTAATTCATGTTGATCAGGGGACAATGTATGATGTCAAAGAACTATGTTTCTGAAGGCACCATTCCACACATGTACAAAAAAGTGTCAGGGCAAAAAGACTGGTACCCATTCAAATAAAAATGAGGATCATGTGTGCATCATATGATTGAAGCTTTTTTATTCCGTGAGGGATAAAGTCTTGAAGATATAAAGTGAACGTCTGAATTTGGGGTTTTCAATTTGTTGTGAACAAAATTGTCATTTGTGGATAAAGTGAATCTTGAACCGGACGAGATCATTACAAAAGAGCTGGTGCCATGCACTGTTACACAAGATGTCCTTTTGTGTCACTTACCTCACTGTTCATGTCATTTCAGATCTGAGAATGGTCGCATAGTTCTGTGGATGATTGGGTTCATGTTCTTCTTTTTGGGGATTTTCTCTGCAAGGTGTGAAAACAGGTTACACGTGCACTGAATCGTATAAACTACCTTTGTGTACTTTTTCTCATTCATATACATTTACTTGTGTCAAACGGCACCCGAGTCGGACCGAACAAACCAATCAGCGCTTGTGATCAGTGAGAATCGTGAAATGATGATGTCCTGGGAGGTCTCTGTTCCATCTCCTGAAAGCCACCCACATGTGGAAATTGCAGCCAACAAAAGCATGCACATATAATGGAGATAACACACACACACACACACACACACACACACACACACACACACACACACACACACACACACACACACACACACACACACACACACACACACACACACACACACACACACACACACACACACACACACACACACACACACACACCTCCTGGAATAGTGACCATCATCCCCTGTGCCACACCAGCACTTGCTGATCAACAGAAGGTGCCTCTGCCATATCTACTCTACTCATTACCAGGTTATAAGATCTTTAAGTTGCAGATGGCAGGATAGATCTCAAAATAAAATAAAAATTACCCCCGTGTGGTGGTGACGGTCATCTCTGAGATGTTTTTTTTACGATCATAATCGATGAACCGTTGCCAGATATCTCCTAAAATGACAGACGAGATAGGTTTTGAAAATGGCCACTTTCACAAATTTCATGACCTTGACCCTGACTTCGAATCTGGGAAAAATATGTCGTTGGGCATCACTCATCGACCTCAACCCACATACCAAATTTCATCAAGATCGGAAGTAAAAAGTTTTATTTGTACCGGGAGGTTTTTTCCACCATCTTCCAGGTTACGTGGCAGCCAAACGGGACGGATATTCAAAAATCTGTCCGGTTAGATACACGATAATAATTTTTACTATTATAATCAATAAACAGTTGCTGAATATCATGTAGAATGGCAGACGAGATAGGTTTTGAAAATGGCGATTTTTATAACTTACGTGACCTCGTGACCTTGACCCTGACCTTGAACCCGGAGAGAAGTTATATCGTTGTGCAACACTCATCGACCTCTACCCACATACTTAGTTTCATCAAGATCGGAAAGAAAAATTGTTGACGGACGGACGGACATCTGGTCCGGCTTCATTGGGTCATCTCGGTAGAGATGACCTAAAAAGGCGTCCTGACTTGGTTGCTGTCTGTAGGAACCCCTCCTCGCCCTAAAAACAAAACAAAACAGCTGCTACACTACGAACCACAGCATCAGTCAACCTTCATAGCTTTAGATACGAGAAGTTCCAAACCTGCAACAAATAGTTCCAAACCCTCTGCTGTTTCCAAAAAAAAAAAAAATCATCTATTTCTGCTCCTCGAACCATTCCTCCCCATGTACTCCTTGATAATCACCTATTTCATGTGTTTCTCTCTGGTGTGCTTCCAAATCTGATTTACACACAACTCCCTTCTTAAACTCCCAAGGAACCAAAATGATTTCAGAAAAAAAATGACAATGGCTTCAGCACGATGCATTGTCACTACAAACGAAGGCAAAACGAATATGATGCAAACTAAGATGAGCACAGAAAGGGAGCATCCCCACCATTTAGTTACAATTCCCATGATTGCCAAGAGAAGAGAGTGAAAGTATAAAATGTGCTTCACATGCAGGTTCCACGATAAAGCCCACGGCCGTTTCAAAGGGGACGTTCAGTCGCTTGTCTGCATCTGCAACCATTCACTTGTGGATATGATCGTGCTCTTCGTACAGGGTAGGCCATTGTTTGCTCATACAGATACCCTTTCCAAATTCCAGTTTGCTGCCGTACACTAACTGCTAAGAGTTTGATTTGTTTGCATCTCGTCTGCCATTCGGAGGGATGGGTATACAGGTGATGAAAAAGATGCACCACTCAGTTTATAAAGTACAACCGCGTGGATAACCATACGGGACCTTTTGCACAATCGCAAAGCAACAAACACATGATATCTACCAGGAAACGACCAATCACCTGGCAAGCATCCAAAATTCATCACCTGTCTTTTCATGTTCTTGTCAGTACTCTGCTCTCCACTCGAACTTTCATCATTTTCCCGTTTTCGCTTTTCTTTCCGACTGTTCTCTGTCATTTCAATTTTGAGACCATTGCTTGGAACGCTGACTTGCCCACTTCTCTTTGGTGATTGCTCTGTTGTGAGGTTCACAAGAATTAGCTGATGTTTTAAACAGCGGAATGACAGCCAAGACAGAGCATCAATCGGTACCTTTGTATTTACGAAGACGTTTGCTTGGTGTTTCATCTACATCCACACTTAAAAAGTCATGTGAACGTTTCCTCGGCCCATGAGTCTCCTTGTTCATCCATGGATGCTCCAAGATCTCCTGCAAAGCAAAATAATTAGGTTTATCCAGATCCGTAAAATTGCATGATCACCTTTCGACTCCATCTCATTTGATGATCAAGAACCACTTACTCCACAAAAAGTGAACTTTTGCAGTCCTGGTTGAACCATCGTTCATTAAAATCAAACATACAAAGCAGAAGCAGCCAAATGATCACACACCTTCATTGAAATCCTCTTGGTTGGATCCATGCAGAGCATGGCTTTCAAAAGCGCAGTGCACTGGTGTCCAACAGAAGTGGGAGGATCATATTCGTAGGGATAATTGAATGATGCCAGTTCCTGTAAAGAGATCGATCTGTTAATTCACCAATTCATTAACCGCTGTCCAAATCCACAGTTGGTGGAGCAATTAAGGTTAATTCACACACGAACCCACAGGATGCCAGTCCATGGCATATATCTTTGCTCTATCCTCGAAATGCTGAGCGTCCAACGAGGAATCAACATGTACAATTTTTAGTGTTTGCTATGAAACGACCAGGTTCACAATTTGTCTCTCCACCTTGCAGACCCTGAGTGGATGATCCAATTTTTACATTTTACATTCTAAATTTATACCAAGGATAAAACAACATGCAGTGAACAAATTGTACAATGCTGCTGCTTTCTCCATTGCAATGGTGACGTGCTCCCGTAAAATCATCGTTTCTTCACAGTTACTGTTCTTTCATTGTAACGATTTTACTTACTTGGGCTGATGTTAAATCTGATGAGGATACTCGTAACTATGAATGACCATGACAGAGACATTCCCTTTGATCATCATGATGAAGATCATCGCGATGATTCGGACCATTGTGAGGAGGGAGAGAACACTCACCTCCATGATCTGCCACTGGAATGGGAAAGATCCCTGCATTACAGCATGCATGAGAATCCCAAGAGCCCACACGTCGACCGCAGGACCATTGTAGCCATCGTCTCTGTACATCTCCGGAGCCATATATTCAGGTGTTCCACATCTTTCAAACAGGAGTGTGCCAGGTGTAAACACACGTGATAGCCCGAAGTCGGTGACCTTAAGGGTACCGAGGTCATCGTACATGATGTTCTCGAGCTGGTGGGAGGGGAAAGCAGACGAAGATAAGATCAAAGTGTGGAAGATATAAAGTTTGTATTTTCAGAAAGGAATCTTTTATACCTGCTTCACTCAACTCGTATCACCATTCCTTTACAAAGCGCACTCTTTATTTTCTCTTTATCACATGAAATGTAATCACAAAAAAAAGTCATATCACCTGAACTGTAAATAAACACACCACAAGATCACATGGTTTGAGGACATTGAGTGAGACAAATACAACACTGAATGTTTTAACAAGAGTTACTTATTGCATGTACATTATCAACTCAAAACACAAAAATGTCTGACAGGGGAAAACTGATATCTCCACGTATGAGATCAATTGGACCATCATGCCTGTGGCATATCAATCCCCCCCCCCCCCACCACTGTAACATAATCAAGCAATGCATGAGCCCAACTTGGGGAAGTGGCGGGGGGGAGGGGAGGCCATGCAATTAAGTGAAGGTTATGTTAATACAGACAACATGTTGATGCTTTACAACACCCACAACCCACAACAGCAAAATATGATAGATTTTACATCATCTCTGACACCAAATCTGAACCTCTGCTCGTTCTCATGGGTATTGATGTTTGGAAATGGAGGTCGACACCAGTGTCACTGTTTCCCTTGTCAGCTGAGCTGCTTTCACCAACCTGTGCAGTGAACCTGACCGATCTGAACTGCACCAGGTGTCCTTTCCGCTCTCGACCGACACGGCTGAGCAGATCAAACCATGTAGAACTTGTGATATTACCTTCTCTTATGGCAATCTTTATAGGTCTTGCCCTTAATGGGATGCAAGACGATCGCAATGCCACTGTCTGTGAATCTGTGTGTGTGTGTGTGTGTGTGTGTGTGTGTGTGTGTGTGTGTGTGTGTGTGTGTGTGTGTGTGTGTGTGTGTGTGTGTGTGTGTGTGTGTGTGTGTGTGTGTGTGTGTGTGTGTGTGTGTGTGTGTGTGTGTGTGTGTGCGCGCGTGCGCGCGCACGTTTCCGCATCTCTATATTTTCACTTTGAAAATGTTTTTCTCTGCAACCGCCTGTCTGATCGATGCAAAACTTCAAACATCGGGGAGAGACTCCGAGTGGAGAATATTGTTGCTGCGAACTCTGACGTCATAGGTCACATGGTATGGCAGCCCCATTGGATTAAGGGAAAAAAAAACTCCACATCATTTTCTTCGAAAGCACTCAAGGAAAAAAAAACTTGAAACTTAGCATATGTTCTCAACTCCCCATGGGGCACATTGGATGATGACGATGACGTCATCAGTGAAGTGGAATTCCAGCAATAATTGAATAAATTGAAATCCTTATCCAAAAATGGTTTTCTCTGAAACGACTTGTCCAATCGATGTGAAACTTTAAACATGGGAGAGACTCCCCATGGAGAATATTTTATTGCTAACTATGATGTCATAGGTCACACGGTATGGCAGCCATGTTAGGTAAAAGGAATAAATTTGGACAATTTTCTCCAAAACTGCTCAACAAAGAAAATTGAAACTTGACATATGTCATCTCCCCATGCGATATGCAGGGTGTGGTGGAAAATAACTCAATTTACACAAGTTGGATCAGCATACCAAGGGAGAATGTTTAATTTCATAGATACGGAGGAAGAACATTGAATGCTTGACTTGCGTTGTTTTGTGTGTTTTGTGGAATAAAGTGTTTTACAGTGGCCGGATTGCAAATCCTGGCACCGACCTCCGAGAAAGGTCCCCAACTGGAAGAGGATGTCCACAGACACAGTTGGGCACCAGATATGGATGGCCGTTGGCTTACAAAGATCTCTGAAGGGTGAGTCACACTGTCATATCAATACCATTCACACATCCACATACAATGACAGAAACCTCTCCAAATCCTGGTCTTTAACTGATATCCTTCTCCGACTGCATGATCATCATGTTTTGTGTGGATTCATTTTACCTTTATGTCTCCGTGTGTAACGTTCCTGCTGTGCATGACGCTGAATGCAGAAGCCGCCTGGAAAGAAAGGACTGACTTAATGGGTGGTTACACAAATAGGAGTTTCCAAAAAAATCTTATTTTTTTTAAATATCCCGTTTTTAAACCACACGATAAACATCACAAATAACGAATTCCATCAACATCGGCTCAGCTCACCTGACGAATTAGGGGTCGCGCCTGCTCCTCAGTCATGAGTGTACCTTTACCATTCATATAATGAAGCAGATCACCTGTGCAGATAATCAAACAGATACCATGAGTGATTGAAACCTTTCAGTGAAATCTACACATTCGCCAACAATCACCTGTAGCACTCGGGATTTTGGAGGAACACCGATGAGAGAGAAGAGTTTGTTGAGTGAAAAAGAGGGAAGAGTGGTTTGGGGGAATGGGTTGGATGGTCACACTCACTCTCCATGCTGAAATCACCAAAACAAAGACATGATTTATTTTTCAACATTGTGGCTTTACTTCTCAAAGGCCGTACAAGCTGTTACAAGTTACCACCACTTTCATGGCTCCTGATACTTGTCTCCCTGGCTCCGTGATGAAGTTAACCACTTTCCAATAAATGGGGAACTTCATTATTTTATTAATGTGTAAAATTATTACCCTCGTCAGTTCAAAAAATCTTCTTCTCTGAAGTGGCTGAACAGATTGAGGCAAAACTTTACACGTCTTACCGTCTCTCCATGAGGAACAAAACGTTCACACACCTGACAGCATCGGTCACATGGTTTGGCAGCGATATTGGATTTACCCTGAAACCTATAAAAATCTTCTTCTCCAGAACAGCTGGACAAATCGAGGGGAAACTTCACACAAATGTTCCCTCAAACCATGTGTATACGAGTTTGTTAAGGCATAATTGATCAGTCACATGGTTTGGCAGCCATATTGGATTGAAGGGAAATACTAAACAATGTTTTCTCTGGAACCGCTTAATCAATCGATGTGAAACTTCAGATTTATGATCTGGTAGTGATAGAGAATAAATGTTTTAAATTTCAACTTGATCGGACACGTGTTCTGGCAGCCGGAATTATTTTTTATTTAATTTTGATATGAGTTTAAAAATAAATAAATAATAAATCTCACTTGGCTGTGCCTGAGGGGAGAGAAGTAGCAGCTGAAATGTGAATCCTCTCCAGGTTCCTCTTGATGACCTCATCTTTGCTTTTTCCTTGTTCGGATTCCTTCTGATTACTCCAATGCAGGACCATTCCTGTTTGGTCTTCCACTTGATTTGAATTAAATGTATTTTTATCCCATTCCAAATTCAATTGAATGATAATGAACGTCATGGGTCAGGGTCAGGTATCCGATCAAAGCGGGACGTCTTGGTACCCAGTCATCATTGCCAGCAGTTATAAAGTGACAGTTGTCGTTATGTCTGTTATCAATTATGTAACACACAATTACATACACCACACAAAACACACCACACAAAACGACACAAAATACACCACACAAAACAACACAAACACCACACAAAACAAGTTCTGGAGAGGTCCAGCAATATCTGATTACTCTTTTTCTTGTTTGTTTTCCAGGACATTCCTCTAAATTTCCCCATTGAAATTTCACCTGGAATCACATCATCATTAGTCCTGGCGCTGGGAGGGGGGGGGGAGTTCGTGTCCATCACTCTTCTGCGGCGTTACCTTGGATTTTCTTGTTCTGGAAACCAAGACCTTCAAGAAAAGTTTGGGTAACACTTCCAAACCAAGTACGTTTTCTCTGCAGCCCCGGCCAAACATTTACGGTTTCGCCCGTAGTTATCCAAATTGACGATATCGGAGTTCCTGGGAAAACGTCATAATCCCGCACACGGAAATGGTTTATTTTGCTCTGGTTTGATTTTTGGAGTGCATTTAACCAATTTCTATTGCGATTTGTTACACTAAATGCACAAAATATCCAGAAATTGCCATAATTTAGATAATTGTTGATGACATCACTACTGGTTTCAACAATACCATATTATATCGGGGTACTATTACCAGATATCGCTTCAAATGCCACCAATAAATATTATAACAACCTTGCAAGGTTATTTGCAATCACTTTCTAAAGGAATTTAGGAATACAAACATGAGGAATTCATCTATAACTGTTAGTTTCGTATGAGTCGTAGCTTTAAACATGCTACATCACCCCCTAATGTTTGTGGATTAAGCTGGTTGACAATATTCATCTCTTTCAATAAATTACAATGACTGGTTGAGCTCTGATCTGATTATAGGCATATATGCAACAGCTTGCTGGTATTATACATTGAGAAAAACATTAACATGTTTATAAATGACAATTTATTCAAAACGTTCATGAATGTCACTTCTAATATGAAACATACTCGAAATTGCAGGAGTTACCATCATTATTTAAATATACCGAGAAATCCGCAGTTGTAGAATCATACAATCATCTAAAACAGTTGTTTAAACCAAGCAAAGTACGACAAAGATCATGTATTGAAATCTGATGATTAGATGCAAGTCAATGTAATGACAAAACTTGGTATCATATGCGAGCACAGTTCTCACAAGAGAGCAAGAAAGGAAAACATTTCTATCATCGCCTAATCAGTCCCACAAATTACAATTTGATAAAAGGAGTAGTGATAAACAGGTAATAACCATAATTTACCGAATAATTCCATTTCAAACAAAATGGGGAATTTCAATGTTCAGCAATTTCAACAAATGAATTTTACTGAGTGATAATGAATCGTACCCGGTAGTTACTAAAATTGTATAGCCATAAATGGTAGACTAATTTCTTCATATAAATGGGAATTATAATTCTCGACAATCTCAAGCAGTGCTTTTATGCTACAAGTTAGCCTATATGAACAAACAATGGGATTTTGCAGGCATTGCGTGAGGTTTTCATGCAGCGACAGAACTTCCCACACTTAACCCCAGACATCCGGCATGAACATGTTGATTTGGCGCACTTTTGGCAAGTCCAGGAGACAGACCAGCAGAAATCAAGATTTTTCCAAGAACTTACATGCATGAGGTGACCCTGATCATACACATATCCATAATCTTCAGGCTTCACAGACTCTGTTTCATGATCCAGATGGTTCTCCAGGGCGTGCATGATGGTATAAGCGGAATAAAACGCACGCTGAATGTGAGGATGTCGGCCCTGACAAGTCGGTGGTAGGTTGTACAGACAGCTGTTTTTGCTGCAGTGAAAGATCTCTGCTCTGAGGGTGACGAAATCGTCAGCGTCGCTTCCTCTTCTCAGCACTTTCACCAGATATCGTTCAGCATTGCGAGCTACGGCAGCCGATCGGAATGGGGATGTGGCAAAATGCTTGAGGAATCTCTTGGGATCCGCCTTTAGTGCAGCCTTCTTGGTACCAACTTTGCTGGTGATGTCGCATCCTGTAAGGCTGTAAAGAGCTGGCAGGACTGCACATAAATGTTGACCCAGGTTCTGGAAAAGTGTATGAAGTGGCACATATCGAGTTGTATCCCCCAGACCAGCTCGAACCCATAACTCCTCCAGGTTGTGTTGCAGAGACACTTGCATGTGATACAACAGAGCAACAATGACGTCGGTGTCATTGGAGATGACAACACACACGCTGTATCTGGAGTCCAGAGCATCAAGAATATGGATAAGGATGCGAAGATCAGCTTCCTCAAATGTTGAATGGAGATGATCTAAAACAGTCTCTGTGCCCTCATGAACCTTGATGCAATGAACGTCCTCGTCTTCTCTCGTCACTTGGCCGACCACAGTGGGGTAACGTCGAACAACTCGAGACGCATTTTCACGAAGATGAGAATAGATCAGCTTTTCTAGTTGAATCTTGTTACCATTTGAAGGCCAAAGGTTGCCATCTCTTTCGGCAGAGGTGTCCCTGGCTCGACGCAGCTGAGCTTGATTGGTGCAGTGTCAGTCCGCCTTATTCTCTCACCGTCCTTAATTGAGCCGTCTTCAGAGTACATATCGAAAACATAGTCACATTGCCCAAACTCATGGTATACATCTGTAAATGATGAAAAGGCCGTAACTAATTCTTGAAAAGTTGCCAGTCTGGTTCATCGAACTTTGCGAACATTAGCCGTAACGTCAATCATGAAGTTTGAGTTTCTCTGATGCTTGTATCAGTCGTTGTCAGGTTTTAGGAAAGTCTGCAATTCTTTGAGAAGTTGGCTTTTATCAGGCTTGGTCATCAGTCCCTCCTCGTCAAAAAGGAGTGGGGAGGGTACAAATGGTAAAGTAGTAAAGTTTCTGAAGTGAGTCCACGGTCACGGGCGATCTCGAAGTTTTTGTCAGCTCTGTTGTGCTCCTTGATTGTCTTTTTGAGAGTCTTCTGTGGCGGACGACGGATCGTTTTCATGGATTTGGGAGAAGAACGATGGATTACTGGACTCAGTCTGGTAGGTTTGTCGATAAATCGCTCTTGCCTAAACATGATATATTTCGCCTTTCCCTTTGAGATGCAGTTGATCATGTCCTCGCGAATATCATCTGTCATAATCTCTCTGGTGACAAAATTGTGAAGAAGGGCTGTGTTGGTCGATGACAGGGGAGAGCCTTTCTCTTCAACATATTGTATCATGGCCTGGACGTGAGATTCGTTGCGAGTTGTGATGGTCTGTGAGGACTCTTGGTGATTTGAGGACTCGTGAGTGTTCTCCCTCACACCGGCATACTCATGGTGGAGATTTTTGACTGCCATCATCTCATGATAAATGAGGTCCCATTGCGCCACATACTCCTTTTGCTTTGCATGTCCGATAACCCCGTCACTGCACTTCCATAAGTTGATGCTCTGCTCCAGCTTCTGATCTCCACCAACTGCTGTGAAGCGGCCAGGTTTGTCCTTGATTGAGAACTTCCCTTTTGAGAAGTTCTCGAAGACTGATGGCGCAGTTTGAGGAAGCAGTGGCATATCCTCCAAGTAGACCGAGGACCAGCGTCGGTAATTGAATGAATCAAAGGAAGCAAACAGGTAGAGAGACCGCTGCACAGCGTCAATATGGAGCTCCCATGACCCCTCATGATCAGCTCGCAAGAGATCTCGCACCACACCCATCATGTCTAGGAATTGAGCCCAGTATCGAAAGTTTTCATTGCTGGATGATTGGCTTTGGATAAATAGATCAAGGTCAGTGGATAGATTGGTAGCAGTGGTCGCAAATTCTGTCATATATTTCTGAGCATCGCTGATATTCTTCTTGGTGAAAGTTGACTTTAGCTTTGCGAGGATAACAAGCTCTGATGCATACGGTAAGATGCCCTTCTCTGTGAAGAATTCATTATTGAGAAGACGTTGGAATGATTCAGCCAGTAATTGGATGCCTTGAAGGGAGCGGCTGTCATGACCTCCATTGAGAATCGAGTTCTGAATGACAGTGGGACCGAAGACACCTGCCTCCAGCACAATGTTGCCAGCTCCACTTATTGGACCAAAACTACGACTCCTCTGAAAATAAACTGTTGTAGATAAATTCCTCCCGTTTTCATCCAAATTGTTTGTGTATAAAACACTTGCAAGGTTGTTTTGATTCACATGGGGTCCATTTGAAACGATAGTTAGGTAATAGCACTGTCTGGAAACTGAGGTATGTTTCAACCCGAATGTGATTGCATTGAAAAAATTGGCTAAAATATCCCAATTTATTGTTATTGTAATGAATTTAGGGTAACAAATCACAATAGAAATTCGTTAATTGCACTCGAAAAATCAAACCAGAGCAAAATAAACCGTGTGTGTGTGTGTCTGTGTGTCTGTGTCTGTGTCTGTGTCTGTGTCTGTGTCTGTGTCTGTGTCTGTGTCTGTGTGTCTGTGTGTCTGTGTGTGTCTGTGTGTGTCTGTGTGTGTCTGTGTGTGTCTGTGTGTCTGTGTGTCTGTGTGTCTGTGTGTGTGTGTGTCTGTGTGTGTGTGTGTGTGTGTGTGTGTGTGTGTGTGTGTGTGTGTGTGTGTGTGTGTGTCTGTGTCTGTGTCTGTGTCTGTGTCTGTGTGGACATTGGGACCATACTCTGTGCAGAGCATTGGTGCTGCTGAAGCATTCTCAAGAAACAAAAGGTTTTTAATCTCCTTTTCTTTTATATCAGACATTGTGCAGTCATTATAACTTTCCTCCAAAACGATAACAAAATACTTCCTCAATTGAGTTGAATTGTACAAGCAGCATAGAATTAAATATTTATTTGTTTATCACATTTGATGGAATGTTGTAGAAAACAACAGGTTGATGGGTGATAAGATTGTGTGGGAAACAAGAACATCACTCATGACAGGATGGCATCACAAGCTCCTCTCAACGGAATGCCGTGATGTCATCCAGCATGGCAAGCCTGGTGTTGCCTTAACCGTTAGGGTGGCTGGCTTAAAATCTCAGGGCCTTGAGTTCAAGCCCCTGTCTCTTCATCATTGAATTAACCCCAGGCAGGTTGACTCAGTGTGCCATCCTTCTGAAGTCGGCAAAATCGGTAACGGGGTGGCATTGCTCAGCCGTGCTCTCAGAAAATGATGCAGCCAAGCAGCCAGAGGCTGTGCACGAATAAATAAATAATCCAGCATGGCAAACACTTTGAGAAAAGTGTGCTTTCAGCCAGACTAACCGGAATAGAAGATGGAAGTAAATTGAGATGCCATAATCAGAATTGTAAGACATTGTTATTGATGCCGATGAAGTTTGGTGACCATCCATGAAGGAGTAAGAGAGGAGATGGGAAACATAAATAGATATCGTGGTGTTATTTATATCGATGTACATTGTGGAATATGCTTGAACAAGCTTCATCAGACCTGGCACTTCCCAAAAGGTTCACTCATGACATGAATGACACGGTAAAGCCATGCAGTGAAAAGCCACATATAATCCACAGTGAATTAGGAACAGACATCACACCTGAAGAACAGAAGAACGATAAAGAAACATACCTCCATGTGCAAGTTCCATCACCATGTACATCATTTCCTCCGTCTTGTTAACATCAAACATTCGAACTGGGTGGGGATGGCAGAGTGCAGCATAAAGTAAACTATATCATGAATAAAATGCACAATTACAAAATTGATATTACATTGAAAACATCAGTCAAGTGAACGGTAACTTTGTGATGAGAACCATAAGTTATGGTGAGGCCTTCAAATGCCCCTCTCTCCCCCATCCCCTTTTCCTGTGAATGATGTGGCTGATCTGCTGAGATACTCAGCGTTAAGTTCCACATAAAGCATGTTCTGGACATTCCTTGAGATGGGAAAGCAGTTTGCATTGGGACAACTCGTGCACCTTGGTATTGAAATGTCCTGCTGTGGATCTATTGGATGCAGAGTGACTATATCTTAAGACCCATGAGATCATGAATTATCATGGTCTTATAATGATCACGTGACCCTGAGTCCTTGGAACACCTGTGCAGAGCCATTATCATTATCATGAGAACATGGACCCTTTAACACCCCCAGTGCAGAGCAACTGTCCTGAGACCCCTGAGAGGTGTGTACAATCCAACGTGGCCGACTTTTTAGAAAGAACCTCAGGGTCTACAACCCAGAAAGGTCCTCAGGGTGGGTCCGCAGGACCTGTAACCAGACTATTTGGTGCAATGGTTAAAGTGTCCACTCTGAGTGTGGGAGGTCGGTGGTCGAAACCCGTCCGAGTCATACCAAATATTTTAACAATGGTACATGCTGCTTGCTTGCTTTGCATTCAGCACTTAAAAGGACAGAGCATGGATAAACAGCCATTGGTTGGCAATGCTAGTGGTCTTCAACATCCTTCGGCTCATGCGAGCAGACAGGACACCCGGCATAATATGTATCCGAGGGGAGGAGAACTTCATGGTGCAGCACCCTGCCTACGAAGCATCTATCATACAGTATATAATCATGTCGGGAATCGAACCCAGACGAGGTAGATCCAATGTAAGTGAACAGCTTCTGCAGCATTCCATAATCCTATTACTTTTTGAGAAAAGAGGTTGCTGAACCATGGATAGAAGTAGACTCGTCAGTTGAGCCATTTTTGATGAAATACACCAACAAATGAACACAAACCCCAAAAGTTTTAATCCATATTTTCTGCAATCATTTCATGAAAAAAACATTTCAAAGACCACTGCTTATGAAGTCCACTTGTCAGTGAACACCGGTGATGATACATGAAGAACATCATCAAAATGATGATTACAATTTGTTCATTGGAATGAAACCCTCACTTACTGATGTTTGGATGATTTAATGAAGACATGATTGAGGCTTCATTTGAAAACTGCAAAAGAGAGAGGGAGAGAGAGAAAGAGAGAGCAATGTTTGTAATAAAGTAACATCATGTGAAATTGAATGAACTCATCTGACAGCCCATGCCCTCGTGTGTCGGCATCCCTCAAGTTTCATGCACCGTGTACACACAAAGATGATGGAATGACTCGATGAGGTATCAGACCAAATACAATGGGACAGTTTGCTTTGTGGAATGGACTCTTGATCCAACTTTGTGTGAGAAACCAGCAATCCTGTTTTTTAAACATACAATTTATCGACTATATGACCACAACTACAACTTCCTCAATTATTCCCACCTCATTGCTGGGTCGGCAAGGGGAAGTTTTTGGACCAAGTCTTTCTCGAACCGGATGGCGAAGCCTGACGTTCAGCAAAAGGTGAGAGGAGTTTGTAATTTGTTCAGGATGCCGGTGATAATTTGTCTCCTCTTTAAGAAAAACACTGAGGGGTCATTAATGTCCACAAACAAGTCGTGCTCACAGATGGGACAGCCAGCGTCACGTCCTTCCGATGGACCGTGCACACATTGATGCCTTACCCTGCATGTGAAGCACCAGGATGACAGTTTTTGGTTGGAGCGGGATTCAAACCCAAGGGAAACAGATGAGAGGTGAGTGCACAAACCTCTGGAGGCAAGGCTGTCAGGCCAGTCCCCACAACTGAGATATGAACCCCGTGAGAACATGACATGGAACTGTTTAATCCCCTTTGAATATGGAACATGAGAAGAGTTTTTCAAAATACCGTTCGTTGCCAGAAATATTTATATTTGTATGATACCGAAGAAGAAGATGACATTTTAATTAGTGCCATGAACACGAGATCAGTTTTGTGAATACATTTGTTTTCCACCTGCAGGGAGGTGCAAATTTTCATATCAGATTCTGCAACCGGTCCAGACGGCATCAGCACATGTGTCCTAAAAACCTGCTCCTCTGCTCTTACTCATCCTCTCTCTGTTCTATTCACCCTCTCATTTGCTCAAGGTCATCTCCCATCTGCTTGGAAATCAGCAAACATTACCGCTCCTGCATAAAAAAGGTACAAAAACAGATCCCTGCAACTTCAGATCAATCAGCCTTCTCCCAATCATCAGTAAGGTTATGGAATCCATCATCGCTTCAGACATTAAATCCTTCCTCTTCTCCAATGGCCTGATTTCCGATCATCAATTTGGTTTCAGACCAGGTCACTCTACCCTGGATATGCTGCTTCTGCTCTCCCAACAATGGATGGAGATCCTCAATGCCAGATGTGAAATCGGAGTCGTATCCCGAGACATATCGCGTGCTTTTGACATGGTCTGGCACCCTGCTCTGCTCACCAAACTCTCTTCCTATGGTGTCCAAGGCCATCTCCACTCATGGCTCGCAGGATTCCTCCCTCCTGTCACAGCTAAAGTGTGGCCCTAAGTGAAGTTCTTCCATCCCCTCTTCCTGTCCAGGCTGGAGTTCCTCAAGGCAGCGTTCTGGGTCCTGTTCTTTTTCGTGTTTTCATCAACGATCTCTCCAACTCTCTGGAAAATCCTCTTTATCTTTTTGCTGATGAGTCCACCCTCTGCCGTACCATCTGTCATCCTTCAGACCGGCAAGCAGGAGCTTCTTCGCTCACTGCAGATCTGGGTAAAATCACAAACTGGTCCAACACGTGGAACATGTCTTTCAATCCTGAAAAATCTCACACTCTCACGACGTCTCTCTGAAAGGATCGTTTGAAACCCCTCCACTCCCCCCCCCGCCCCCGCCATCTATTTTCTCAACAATCTTCTGGAAGAAATCCTTTCATTCAAGCTTCTGGGTCTCACTATCTGCCATTATCTTTTCGGGGAAAGCCACATTTCCACGCTGGCCTCCAAAGCCAGTCGACGACTGAGAATCCTAAATCGTGCAAAGTCCTTCCTCGGTCAATCTGAGCTCCAGACCAGAGACAAAACTTTCATCCGCAGCCTGATGGAGTACTGCTCTCCCCTCTGGGCTGGTGCTCCCGTCTCTCACCTTTCTCGGCTTCACGATGTGCAAACCAAGACATTTAGAGTCATTGGTATCTCCTGCGATGAGGCTGAGTCTTTGGGCCTCTCACTCTCTCACTGCAGGCAGGTCGGTGGTCTTTTTGTCTTCCACCGTCTCCTCTTCTCTCTCACCCCGCCTGCTCTCTCTGCGATATGTCCTCCCCCACCCCCCCCCCATATTTCCGCAGGGCAATCAAGGTCCACTCGCAATCCACTTCTGGTAAAACTACCAAAATCACGAATCACTGCCCACCTTCACCCTTTCATTCCTCTTTTTACCGACTTTGGAATAAACTCCCACACTCTCTTCAATCCCATTCTTTCCTCTCGACCTTCAAAACAGCTGGTTCACCACCACCTCTTATCATCCCCCATCCAAATCCTCGATCTTTTCTACCCACGTTCATCCACCCCAAACCCACCTCCTTCAAATTCCCTGCTTTCTTTCCTAAAAGTCCCTGTAATGTCCATCTGCTCTTCTCATGTTCCCCACCCCATCCCTCTCCCTTCCATAGATCTCCTAATGTCTCTGTTCCCCACTATTTTTGTTCTTCCTTCTCTCCCTCCCCCCACATCTTGTCTCCCCCCCCCCCTTGTTGTGTGTTGTGTGTTCGTTCTCATATGAGCCTCGACAAGGTATACAAAAAAAAAGAAGAAAATCATGAACGTAGGTTAAGGATAAAGTCACATGATACTGTGATGTACACTCTAACCCAGTTCATCATGAAATACTCACATTGATCCAGTCACCATTGTGGGAAACCTTCACAGCAAACTAGAAGAGACAGACAAGTAAAAGTTTGTCATCAATAGGTACGGAGCTTTGAGGGATATTATTTACAACAATTGACTCCTCACAAGTATCGTGCACATCTTGCAAAATCACAAAAACATGGTGACTTATGAATCGATGGTAACAGTCAAGCATGGCATCAGCCTCTATTAATAAAAGGTTCAGGGAAGTTTATCAACAGGAGACGAGTTTGTAAATACACGAAGGTTTAACAAAAAAAAATCCCGGTGAAGTTTACAACATTTACATTCATTTGAATGCATTTCACAGTCTGTACGAATTTATGGGATGGACTTGATGGGAAAGTGTTAACCTCATTATACACCCCCCCACCCAAACCCCCCACAATGTTGAATGGAAAGGACATGGTCAGGGTGTGCGAGCAGCAAATTTGATTGCTCATGATGATGTAAGATTCTGTAATATTTTGTCCAAGTACGGTTCAATGGAATGCCTTTATAAATGCTAAAAAGGTAATTTGTGTTATTCAGAAAAAAAAAATTAAGACATTTCCCACCATTGATGCAGCATCTTTTACAACACCTTGTTTAATACATTACATTTGTTCTTCGTGTCTGTTGTTTGTGTCCTTTTTGACGTCCTTGAAAACACTACGTTTCCTGTTTGGAATGATTTTTTATTGTTTGACTGCCAGACAGGCAAAGAATAAAAATGAAATTGCTCATTGAGCAAGGAATTGCCGGAATAACTTTGTCATATCTCCGTGATCTCTGGAAATCAATTTGGACCTTTTTAGTCGATAGTGCTTCTGTTTAACGAGTTATAGCACTTAGTTTGGTCATGATCGTAACTTGGAAGTCAATCGGACTTGAAATGGCGTCTTTATCGCAATTTGAAAGTTTTGACCCGACCCCTCTGACATTCGACCCCCGACCGCTAAGAAGGGTGTTGGTGTGACACCCAAATGAGAGATAAGGTTGGATGCAGTGTTGGAGGATGCACATTTTGGATTTGGTTTGAAGTCGATACGTCCATTTTCGCAGACGTTATTGCGAAAATAAGAATTTAGTTTTTTTGGTGACCTTGACCTTTGACCTCGATTCACCAAAAACGACAAGTGTCTAAGTTGGACCATTGGCAACGTCTGTACCCAGTTTGGTGATGATCGCTGAAACGGTGTGGCTGCTACAGGGTAAACAAATACACAAACAGACAGACACACAGAATTACACACACAACCGACCAACATAATTGCCGAAATCGGAAGGATTCCGGAAATTAATGAAGTGGTTTAGTTTATCATTTATAATATGAAATAGGGAAAGCCAAGAAACAAATGAAACCCTTTAGAATTACCCTTTATAATTACCCTTTATAATAACCCTTTAGAATTACCATTTATAATAACCCTTGAGAATTACCTTTTGAATAACCCTTTAGAATAACCCTTTATTATAACCGTTTGGAATTACCCTTTATAATTACCCTCCAGAATAACACTTCAGAATAACCCTTTGGAATTACTACTTATAATAACCCTTTATAATTGCCTTTTAGAATAACCCTTCAGAATAACCCTTTAGAATGACCCTTGAGAATTACCATTTATAATTACCCTTGAGAATAACCCTTCAGAGTAACCCTTTAGAATAACCCTTTATAATAACCCTTTATAATAACCCTTTCTAATTACCCTTTGGAATCACCCTTCAGAATTACCCTTCAGAATAATCCTTTATAATAGCCCTTGAGAATTACCCTTTATAATTAGACATGGAAAGCTTCTTCTTGTTCGTTTTTGACGGATGGCTGAATGGACAGAAGGAAGGACAGAGTGGAATATTGAAGGAGTTTCACCGTTTAAACTGGATCTCCCTCGTGTGTGTGCATGTGTGATTGGGATGATTTCAAAGCCAAAGGAAGTTTTGCTAAACTGCAGGTTCGTGTTCTCGTAGACATGTTAAGTGCACAAAATAGGGTGTTGACTTCAAATCATGATGCAAAGGTCCCCTTTGGCATGGAAGTTCCTTAGCGTCATAGAAACAAATTTATCCACAAAGAAACAAAAGACACACGTCATATCTCAAAATACAAGATTAGCGCCGTCGACCATTTTGGAAAACATGGCGCAGTCATAGCTCATTAACCGTTTGTCATCGAAACTATTATGATACATGTTTTCTAACTAACTTGAGGTCGCTGAATTCATTTCCAGCATCAGCTATGCATTTCAGATGCATTTAAAGGTGAAATCCAAAAAATAATACAAATTATAACAAATTTTATTGTTTTTCACATACAGAAAATTTGAGGTAATTACATTATCCATCGCACAATGTCGTAATTACATAAGTTCTTCCTCTTCTCCTCTCTTGTCCTGCTACATCCTGCCAGTGTGGGCGCACGAACCTTGACATCTGCAGAGAAGCATACAGCGCTGTCTCTGCACGCAGCACTTACAAGGAGCTTTACATTCAGTCTTACACTTGCAAATGGACCGCACAGTCTTCTTCCCCATCTCATCTGGATTGAGGATCTCATCAAGATTCGCAACTTGTTGTGTGTCTGACAAGTGCTGGTGAATGCTGACGCATGTTCCATGGAGGGCTGATGTTGCAGTCGTCGTAGAGGATGGATTATGGTCAATGTTATCAAAACCGCCTGTGGTGAAAACGTGTTTAACTGCCTGAGGGGGGACCACCACACCAACCTGCTCCCAGTGACCAATGACTGAATTCGCAATATCTGTACTAAGCACTTTCAAATGGTCATACGAGATGCACAACCCTCGCTGATGCAAATCATCGATTCGAAATTCACGGCCAGTTTGAAGATGTACTTTCATAGCCATATACAGCGAAGCTGGTGTTTCCCTTTCTCTGTTGTGACGTGCAACACTGTCACGTTTTTTGGATCTGCATGCAACTGAGTTGAAGATGATATGCTACCCAATTGATGTTGCAACCTTGGACTTCTTAGATCCAGGAGATGGCTGATCGATAGATGGTCCATCAAGAAGCATGTACAGGAATGAACACAGAGTGGTTGGAATTGATTCAGCTTCAGATGAGGTTGAGAAGAAACCCGTAAAAGCTTGCCGAATTTGAAGATATTATCGACAGAGGATCTTGACTGCTTTGTGCAGGGTGGAGACTTCAGTTGATGTATTGTCTTTCATATCAACTATAGCTTTGGATAGGTCATCGTCGAAAACAAGAGATCAGCAACGGTTAATCTTTACTGCCTTGATGTCAGAAATCATGCGCTCAATGTTCTCTCTCAGGCGTGTTGTATTGCATTTGATGTGGGGAAAGCCGAGAGCAGCAATACGCTTATCATAAAGGGTCGTCGAGTGAGCCATTGCTTGCGACCTCCCTGAACCACGGTTATCTTCAATAAAGTCAAGTAACTCATTGAGAACATGTGCTCGCATCACCTGCGTGTTATGACTATCAGTGATGTGAAATCCGACCGTCTCCACTTTCCTATACAGCCGAGTCAGGCACGCATGATGATAGACGGCATTGATGGCGATCAAGTCAACAGCGGAGAGTTGAGACAACAGGCGTTTGTCACCCAACAGCTGAGCACAGTCATTGATTTTTTTTTTTCTCAGCCAAGTGTAGCAGCTTTTCTGAGCTCTTTCTTGTTGCCCACTTCATCACAAAAGAGACACGGAGTGTCAATTGGTTCACTCAAAGATGCAGAGGTTGATGTCTGTGTGACTGACCTGGCTGCACGAGTTTTTACCGGGCTAAATGACGCTTGTCCTTGATGCTCATTCCTGGCTCTCTGCACTTTCTGATCGTCGACAACATTCCTGCAAGCTTTGTGCCACACTCCATGATTAGACATCATCAGCTGCACTCTATTCTGAGTATCACTGTCACCAGTATTCTCTACGAACACAAAATCAGGCAGCTCACCTAATTCATTGAGTTCCTGGATATTGTTCACAACCTGTCTGTAAGTGGCTGAAAGTCTTTCAGGATTGTTTCTCAATTTAACAGATGATGAGGGATCCGAAGTTGGATTATGAGTCTCGTCTGATTGACATATAAAACATAGGCTCCAGTCCATCCTGGCAGGCGTGCTGTCACAGTTATCGGAACTCATTTGGATTAGTCACTTTGAATCTGAAAGTAAAAATTAAAAATTAAAGGTCACATAACATAGATACATCATGTGACTAACTCATGTGTAGTTAAATTCGGCATGAGAAAACCATTTCTGAGTTGGGTCTGACCTAACCATCATATAGTAGACATGTTAAGTCATGTCTCATTCTCACAATTTTTTTTCTCATACATTTTAGAAAAAATGTAACATTTATGTATTTTTGTGTATGATTTGACCTTTAAATACATCAGAAAGCAAAATTGTCACCGAAAATGAGTTCAGTGACCTCAGGTTCGTTAGAAAACATGTATCATAATAGTTTATATGACAAACGGTTCATGAGCGATGACTCGGCCATGTTTTCCAAAATGGTCGACGGTGGCCATCTTGGATTTTGAGACATGACGTGTATCTTTGGATATATTTGTTTCTATGACCCTCAGGAAATTCCAGGCCAAATGGGACCTTTGCATCACGATTTGAAGTCAAATGTCAATTAACATGTCTACTATTCCAATTCACTTTTAAATTGTAACATTTAATTCAAATTAACTTGTTCTTCGATCGTAAACTCACATTTACAGGAACAGGTGGAGTTGATTTTTATTTTTTAACCTTCATCAACATGAACCACCTTTACCCTAAAAGGCGGCACAGATAACTTTTCCGTACCTCTTGGTTGGAGCAGACATTCCGTGCCTGATAAACGGCTCCGAATCCTCCTTGGCCGAGCTTCTTGATGAGCTCATAGTTGTGGATCTAAACACAAAGTGAAAGTAAATGTCATGTTTCAGTAAAACACCAGTAAAAGAGAATGTTAACAACGTTTTTATAAAATATATATTTCTCAATATCATATCACCTTTATAATCCAGTTGTTATGTTGAAAGAAACTTGATAAATACTCCACAGATAAACTTTATCAATCAAATGATTTGGTCACATCGAACACTTCCAAGTGTCGGGGATGTGATCGAGTGATCATGATGGGATTTGGGAACTTCAGGCCCTAAGATCTTAAGCCAGTCATCTCAACACAAAAGCCAACAACAATGTTCTTTCATGAGTAAAGACGAATAAAGTAGATAACCATCAACAAAGTCTCGCAAACCCTGAAAGGTCGAGTCAAAGGTGTTGAAGATGAACAATTGTTCAATTCAGGAGGCAATGCGGGTGAGGAAATGTTCTCCAAGTTCAAATCCGGAGGACGTGCAGGTGAGCAATTGTTCCCCAAGCTCAAATCCGGTGGACTTGCAGGTAAGGAAATGTTCCCCAAGTTCAATTCCGGTGGACTTGCAGGTAAGGAAATGTTCCCCAAGTTCAAATCCGGTGGACTTGCAGGTAAGGAAATGTTTGCGAAGTTCAAATCCCAAGGACGTGCAGGTGAGGAAATGTTCCCCAAGTTAAATTCCAGAGGACTTGCAGGTGAGGAAATGTTCTCGAAGTTCAATTCCGGAGGACGTGCAGGTGAGCAATTGTTTCCCAAGCTCAAATCCCGAGGACGTGCAAGTGAGCAATTGTTCTCAAAGTTCAAATCCGGAGGACGTGCAGGTGAGGAAATATTCCCCAAGTTCAATTCCGGTGGACTTGCAGGTAAGGAAATGTTTGCGAAGTTCAAATCCCAAGGACGTGCAGGTGAGGAAATGTTCCCCAAGTTAAATTCCAGAGGACTTGCAGGTGAGGAAATGTTCTCGAAGTTCAATTCCGGAGGACGTGCAGGTGAGCAATTGTTTCCCAAGCTCAAATCCCGAGGACGTGCAAGTGAGCAATTGTTCTCCAAGTTCAAATCCCGAGGATGTGCAGGTGAGGAAATGTTCCCCAAGTTCAATTCTGGAGGACTTGCAGGTGAGGAAATGTTCTCGAAGTTCAAATCCCGAGGACGTGCAAGTGAGCAATTGTTCTCGAAATTCAAATCCCGAGGAGGTGCAAGTGAGCAATTGTTCTCCAAGTTCAAATCCCGAGGATGTGCAGGTGAGGAAATGTTCCCCAAGTTCAATTCCGGAGGACTTGCAGGTGAGGAAATGTTCTCGAAGTTCAAATCCCTCGGACGTGCAGGTGAGCAATTGTTCCCCAAGCTTAAATCCGGAGAACGTGCAGGTGAGCAATTGTTCCCCAAGTTCAAATCCCGAGGACGTGCAGGTGAGCAATTGTTCCCCAAGCTCAAATTCGGAGGACGTGGAGGTGAGCAACTGTTCTCTAACTTCAAATCCGGAGGACGTGGAGGTGAGCAATTTTTCCCCAAGCTCGATTCGGGAAGTAATGGAGATGAGGAATTGTTCCCCAAGCTCCACTGCTGCTCCGCTCCAGAATTACAATCCATTGTTTTTCATGAGCACAAATAAAATCACAACCAAACACAAAACGAACAAAGTGCGTCTGCTCGAAAAGCTGCAAAGCAAACGATGACAAACTCACTGTGACGTTTTAGCACCATGGTTACAAGAGCAGGTGAGATCACAATCCCATTGTGACATCATTAAAAAAAAAAATTAGAAATGTAAAACATTGGGATAATGGGAAACTTCTATTGGAATACATGTTGGGTAACACAATCAAGGTCGGGTTATTTAAAAGTTTTGTAAAACACGAAGAAGATTGTTTTTAGATTAGTGAGGATAAATAAATTAATAAATAAACAATCAAGCCAGAAATACATGAACAAAGTGGAAAAGAGGGAACAACACATTAATAGCAGGGTCGAGGGACAAAACTGAGGGACAAGAGTTCGGGGGAGGGGATACTGGTGTGGGAGGGGCGGGGAAAGACTGGTCTGGGGTGGGGGAGACTTTGGGTAGGGGGAATGGTCTGGGAGTTGGTGGGGAGAGATTTGTTTGGTTGGGGGAGAGGGTGAGATTGGTCAGGGAGGAGGAGGGAGGAGACTGGTCTGAGAGGAGGAGAAAGACGTGTATTGGAGGAGGGAGAGATTTGTCTGTTGGTGGGGGCGGGGGTGGGGAGAGACTGGACTTGTGGTGGGCCAGTCTGGTCTGGGGGGTGGGGAAACTTGTCTGGGAGAGGCTGGGGAGGGATTCATCTGGCCCAGAGGGGGGGGAAGTGAGACTGGTCTTGGAGGTGGGGGAGGGACCTCGTCTGGGAGGGCGTGGGGAGGAACTGGTCACGGAACTGTGGCGGGGGGGGGGAGGACTCGTCTGGGAGGTGGGGGAGAGATTGGTATGGGAGGTGGAGAAGGGGAGACGTCTGGGTGGGGGGAGCATGGTTTCGGGGGAGGAGATTAATCCGGGGGAGGGGTGGGAGACTGGTCTTGGAGGGGAGACTGGTTTCGTGGGGGGGACTGGTCTGGGAGTGTGAAGACTGATCTGGGAGGTGGACACTGGACTGGGAGAATGGCGAGAGACTGGTGTGGTCTGGCAGGGGGCGGGGAAGACTGGTCTGGGAGAGGGGGAGCTTAGTAAGCTCGGTGGTGGAGTGATTGGTCAGGGGAGGGTGGGAGGCTGGTCTGGGAGGTGGGGGAGAGATTGGCCTGGCAAGGGGGGCGAGACTGGTCTTGGAAGTAGGGGAGGGACTGGTCTGGGAGGGGGTGGGGAGGTACTGGTCTCGGAACTGTGTCGGAACTGTCTGGGAGGGGTAGAATGGTCTGGGAGGGGAGAATGGTCTGGGAGGGGTAGAATGGTCTGGGAGGGGTAGAATGATCTGAGGGGTGGGAAGGCTGGTCTGGGGGGGCAGGTCGGGGGGAGGGAGAGACTGGTGTGGCGGTGCAGTGGGGGAGATTGGTCTTGAAGGAGGGGGAGAGACTGGTCTGAGATTGGTCTTGGAGGAGGGTGAGAGACTGGTCGAGGAGGAGGTGGAGAGATTGGTCTGGCAGGATGGGAAGACTGGTCTGGGAAGTGGGGGGGGGGGGTTGAGATTGGTCTGGGAGCAGGGGGGGTGGATATTACATGCAGCATTTGGCTGCTGGTTGCATCATCGTTGGGAGTATAGCTGCGCCGCTGATGCAGTGCCCACTGTTACCAGTAAGCTGGTTCTCATTTCACCACCCTCAGAAGGATAACAGGATTAGTCAACTTACCTGATGTTATTTAACGCCCAACAGGGGGCTCGAACTTCTGGCCCTAAGATCTAAAGCCAGTCATCTTTCCACGAAAGCCAACAACAATCTTCTTGCATGAGTAAAGACGAATAAAATGTATAACCATCAACAAAGTCTCACAAACCCTGAGAGGTCGAGTCAAAGGTGTTGAAGATGAACAATTGATCAAGTTCAATTCAGGAGGCAATGCAGGTGAGGAAATGTTCTCCAAGTTCAAATCCGGAGGAGGTGCAGGTGAGGAAATGTTCTCCAAGTTCAAATCCGGAGGACTTGCAGGTGAGGAAATGTTCTCCAAGTTCAAATCCCAAGGACGTGCAGGTGAGGAAATGTTCCCCAAGTTCAATTCCGGAGGACTCGCAGGTGAGGAAATGTTCTCCAAGTTCAAATCCGGAGGACTTGCAGGTGAGGAAATGTTCTCCAAGTTCAAATCCGGAGGACGTGCAGGTGAGGAAATTTTCTCCAAGTTCAATTCCGGAGGACTTGCAGGTGAGGAAATGTTCTCCAAGTTCAAATCCGGAGGACGTGCAGGTGAGGAAATTTTCTCCAAGTTCAATTCCGGAGGACTTGCAGGTGAGGAAATGTTTTCCAAGTTCAAATCCGGAGGACGTGCAGGTGAGGAAATGTTCTCCAAGTTCAAATCCCAAGGACGTGCAGGTGAGGAAATGTTTTCCAAGTTCAAATCCCAAGGACGTGCAGGTGAGGAAATGTTCTCCAAGTTCAAATCCGGAGGACTTGCAGGTGAGGAAATGTTTTCCAAGTTCAAATCCCAAGGACGTGCAGGTGAGGAAATTTTCTCCAAGTTCAATTCCGGAGGACTTGCAGGTGAGGAAATGTTCTCGAAGTTCAAATCCCGAGGAGGTGCAGGTGAGGAAATGTTTCCCAAGTTCAATTCCGGAGGACGTGCAGGTGAGCAATTGTTCCCCAAGCTCGACTGCTGCTCCTCTCCAGAATTACAATCCATTGCTTTTAATGAGCACAAAGTAAATCACAACAAACACGAAACGAACAAAGTGCGTCTGCTCTCAAAGCTGCAAAGCAAACGATAACAAACTCACTGTGACGTTTTCGCACCATGGTTACAAGAGCAGGTGAGATCACGATCCCATTGTGACATCATATATAAAAAAATATGAATGTAAAACATTGGGATAATGGGAAACTTCTATTGGAATACATGTTGGGTAACACAATCAAGGTCGGGTTATTTAAAAGTTTTGTAAAACACGAAGAAGATTGTTTTTAGATTAGTGAGGATAAATAAATTAATAAATAAACAATCAAGCCAGAAATACATGAACAAAGTGGAAAAGAGGGAACAACACATTAATAGCAGGGTCGAGGGACAAAACTGAGGGACAAGAGTTCGGGGGGAAGTGGGGATACTGGTGTGGGAGAGGGCGGGGAAAGACTGGTCTGGGGTGGGGGGGGAGACTGGACCGTGGGTGGTGGGGAATGGTCTGGGAGGTGGTGGGGAGAGATTTGTTTGGTTGGGGGAGAGGGTGAGATTGGTCAGGGAGGAGGAGGGAGGAGACTGGTCTGAGAGGAGGGGAAAGACGTGTATTGGAGGAGGGAGAGATTTGTCTGTTGGTGGGGGCGGGGTGGGGGAGAGACTGGACTTGTGATGGGCCAGTCTGGTCTGGGGGGGAGACTTGTCTGGGAGGGGTGGGGAGAAATTGGTCTGGTTGTGGGGGAGGCAAGACTGCTCTTGAAGTAGGGGGAGAAACTGGATTGGGAGGTGGTGGGTGGTGCAGGAGGAAAGGGACTGGTCTTGATGTGTAGAAACTGGTCTGGGAGGGAGTGGAGAGAGGTCGGTTTGGCAGGAGGGGCGGGGGAAAGACTGATCAGGGATGTCGGTTGGGGAGACTGGTCTGGGAGGTGGGGGGAAGAGATTGGTTTGGAAGGGGTGGATACCTATCTGGGAGGTGGGGGGCGAGACTGATCTGGGAGGTGGGTGGGGAGACTGGTCTGGGAGGAGGTGGAGAGATTGGTCTGGGAAGCGTAGTGGAAGAGTGGTCCGAGAGGTGGGGGGGCGGGGTTGAGGGAGAGTGGTCTTGGTGTGATTGGACAAGAATCTTTCAACATCGGAGTACGAACTTATGGAGTATTTTTTCAACAAAGTTTCATGTTGATTGGAAGAAAATGTGGCCGGCATTCCAAAAAGTCTGTTTTCTCTAGGGATGGGTTGTGGGGTGTTTTAGGTATCAGGAATAAACGACCTTGCTTTGCTGAATTAATTGCTGTGGAGTATTTTCTTTGTGATGCAGGAACTGTATTCCGATTATGATGTACCATACTCTGTTGTAGACCGTCTGTGCTGCCTGGCAAGCAGGGCCAGATTTACCCAACGTGAACAGGGGCCTCCACAACCCAACACAGGCCCCATGGCCTCCACAACCCAACACAGGCCCCATGGCCTCCACAACCCAACACAGGCCCCATGGCCTCCACAACCCAACACAGGCCCCATGGCCTCCACAACCCAACACAGGCCCCGTGGCCTCCACAACCCAACACATGCCCGTGGCCTCCACAACCCAACACATGCTCCGGGGCCTCCACAACCCAACACATGACCCGGGGACTCCACAACCCAACACATGACCCGGGGCCTCCACAAGCCAAGGGCTCATCCATGATTAAGCCAAGCCATGTCGGCCGACCAACACATCTGTGGAATCGTTTTTCAGTATTCAAAATCGTTCTGCCTTCCATTTCAATTTTCCTTTCAGTGTAAAACAAGGATTATAAAATAGGAATCGAAAGGTTGCAGCCGATAGCAGTCACTCGCCTTGAGAAGGCCAGAGCATGAATGGGTCTCAGGCCTCGAACATCTTGTTTCCCAGAAGTGATCATGTTGTTGTTGTTGTGAAGATAAGGTGGAGGTAATATTTTTTTATGGAGGCATTCCTGTTTTTGAAGTTGTAGTTGTTGTGAAGGTAATATTGTTGTGGAGCCGGGTGTCGGCGGCGAGCACGACCGCAAGATGGAGCAGTGGAGTCGGCTCCACCGAACACCCAGAATTAAAAGGTCGTCACCCCGGATAACTCCGGAGCCGACGGGTCCCTTATCGGACCGAAGATCGCCAATAGGTCGACCGTGTGGGATAGCGTTGATTGCCAATTTCGATTTACCTAAATACCCACGTCGTCCAAACTCCCGGGGAAATTCACCCTCGGCGGAGCTCGAGCAGAACGAGCCGTTGGCGTGCTCGAACCGTGCGTAACCCGAGGGGATGGTTACCGAGGTCCGTCGGTCCAAATGCACAATTTTCCACTTGCAAATTTCCAAACACACACCGTGCTAAACCAATAAAAAAAACACAGGAACGAGCTGAAACATTTTACAGGAGATTTATTTATAACGAGGGGGGGGAGAGGGAGGGGAGGGGAAGGAGAGGGTGAGGGGAGGGGGAGGGGGAGAGGGAGGGGAGGGGGAGAGAAGGAGGGAGAGGGGAAGGAACACACAAGGAGCAGAATTAAACCGACTAAGAAATGCAAGTATGTACAAGGAACTTAAACAATTCTACTTCAACAAGACAGACCCGTACACAGACACCCAAAAAGAAAAATGACCCGATGGGTCTTCAGTCGGTCGAGCTGGCCCGGGGTACCTGTCCCGCCACGTGTGGTCACGCCAACCTAAACCTCCATGGTGGGACTTGAACCCATGACCTTGGCGTTGCCAGAACCAAGACTGCAGGCCGCTATTGCCACGATCCACCAGAACACACTCTTGTCAACAACCACTCACTGGCTTTGGATGCCAGGTTGGAAATGTCTCGATTGAAATGTCCTTTCCCACAAGAAATGTCTCACACACGATCACAGGCTGCTTGACAAAAAAACTCCACGATTTCCATCTGCCGCCCTCTCCTGAACGCTGGTCCAGACAACCACACCCTCTCCTCAGGAGGGAGGGGCTTCTTCTCCTGGCCACTCGCCTCCTCATTGGTCAGACCCATCGCGCGATTCCCTGGCCGTCCTCCATTGGACAGGCCCACGGTAGGCGGGGCAACTCCCACCCCTCTGGGCGGAGTCCCGAGCGGAGGTATTGTGGCTCCGCCCCCCTCCTCGCCTTCGGTCATGTGCATAATGGCGATCGTGTTGGGTCAGAAACGGGGCGGGTGAGACGCCGCTCCTTTCCGATTGGCTGAAGAGGGACGCCATCTCTGTTTGACTCTGCCCATGCGCGCGTTTTCCGGCGAGTGCGCCCGAGCAGAGTGGTGTCGTGTGAAAGTGAAGGTGGGCGTTGTTGTCGTTGATGTAAAAAATCCTAACTCTCATAATAACTCCGCAGCGCATGAACATTTAATCCCCATTAGATGAGGGACGGGAACCTAACGACAAACACGTACTTACCGATATAACTGTTCTGTAGGGACCTGAATGTTGAGTGCAGTGAACTTCCAGATTCGTAACAACATTGAGGTAAATATTTATTTCTACCTCTCCCACCGAAGGTGGAAGGAAGTTATATTTTCACCCATGTCTGTCTGTCTGTCTGTTTGTCTGTCTCTGGTTGTTTGTGTGCAGCATATCTCAAAAAGTTGTGGATGGATTCGGATTAAATTTGGTGGACATGTTGGATGTGTGACAAGGATTAACTGATTCGATTTTTGTGAAGATCCGAATCCAGATACGGCTTCTCTTCTTTTTTGCACACCTTGTCGAAGCTCGTATGAAGCGAACACACAACGCACATTAAGGGGGAACGAGACAAGAGGGGCGGGAGTGGGAAGGACAAAAGAGTGGGGAACAGGGACATTCGGTGATCTGTGGTAGGGAGAGGGATGGGGCGGGCAACATGGGGAATACAAGATGGACATTACAGGGACTTTCAGGAAGGAAAGCAGGGAATTTGAAGGAGCAGAGTTTGGGGTGGATTAACGAGGGTAGAAAAGATCGAGGATTTGGATGGGGGATGATAAGAGGTGGTGGTGAACAGCTATTTTGAAGGCCAAGAGGGAAGAATGGGATTGAATAGAGTGAGGGAGTTTATTCCAAAGGCGGGAAAAAAGAAGAATGAAAGAGTGAAGGTGAGCAGTGATTCGTGATTTTGGTAGTTTTACCAGAAGGGGGTTGTTGGCAGACATTGAGCACCCTGCGGAAATATGGTGGGGACAAATCGCAGACAGAGCAGGGGTGGGGAGGGGCAAGACCAGAGAGGAGATGGTAGAAGACAGAAAGACCACCGACTTTCCTGCAGTGAGAGAGTGAGAGGCCCATAGACTCATCCGCATCGCGGGAGATACCAATGATCCGAAATGCCTTGGTTTCCACAGCGTGAAGTCGAGAAATGTGGGAGGCAGGAGCACCATCCCAGTGGGAGAGCAGTCCTCAATCAGGCTGTGGACGAAAGCATTGGATGTGGTCAGGAGCTCAGGTGGGCCGAGGAAGTACTTTGAATGACGGAGGATTCCCAGTCAGCGACAGGCTTTGGAGGCTAGTTTGGAAATGTGGCTTTCCCAGGAAAGATCATGGCCGATAGTGAGACCCAGAAGCTTGAAAGAAAGGACTTCTTCCAGAGGATTGTTGAGAAAGTGGATGAGGTGTTTTTTTAAACGGTCCTTTCGGAGAGACAGCATGAGAGTGTGAGATTTGTCCGGATTGAAAGACATGTTCCACGTTTTTGACCAGTTTGTGATTTTACCCAGATCTGCAGTGAGCGAAGAAGCTGCTGCTTGAAGGTCTGTGGGATGACAGATGGTACGGCATAGGGTGGAATCATCAGCAAAGAGATAAAGAGGATTTTCCAGCGAGTCAGAGAGATTATTGATGAAAACCAGAAAAAAGAACTCCAGGAACTTGAGTAACTCCAGCCTGGAGAGGAAGAGGGGATGAGAGAACTCCATTTAGGACCACACGTTGACTGCGACAGGAGAGGAAGTCTGTGAGCCATGAGTGCAGATGGCCTTGGATACCGTAGGAAGAGAGTTTCCTGAGCAGGACAGGGGGCCAGACCGTGTCAAAAGCACACAATATGTCTCGGGTTATTGCTCTGATTTCATGTTCAGCATTGAGGACCTCCATCCATTGTTGGGAGAGAAGAAGCAGCATATCTAGGGTAGAGTGACCTGGTCTGAAACCAATTTGATGATCGGAAATCAGGCCTTTCCAGAAGAGGAAGGATTTAATGTCTGAAGCGATGATGGATTCCATAACCTTGCTGATGATTGGGAGATTGCAGATTCTGTGGTTGCAGGGATATGTTTTTGCACCTTTTTTATGCAGGGGCGGTAATGTTTGCTGATTCCCACACAGATGGCAGATGACCTTGAGCAAATGAGAGGGTGAATAGAACAGAGAGAGGGTGAGCAAGAGTAAAGGAGCAGGTTTTACAGACAAGTGGGCTGATGCTGTCTGGACCGGTTGCAGAATCTGAGTCGAGTTTGACAGCAACAGTCCAGGGACAGTTGGTTGTGACTGGGTTAGGTGGGCACAGAAAGCGATGGGGTTTGGACACAAGATTTAGATACAAACACCGAGTTTAAGCATTCAGCCTTTTCACGTGCGGTATTAGCAGTGCGGCCATTTGAGGTAAGGGCAGGGGTGGAGGGGGAACATACACCAGAAACAGATTTGATTAGACACCACCAGGATTTGGAGGAGGGAGAGAGGTTTGAGAGTTCAGATGAGCTCAGAAAGATGTTGTTTTCTGGCTCACCTGAGGGTAGATACACACTTGTTCCAAGCTTTATGGAAGGAACTGAGATTACCCTCAGTTGGGTTTGCTTTCCATGAGGCAAAGGCAAGTTGTTTCAGGACAACTGCCTCGCCAGAAGCTTCAGTGAACCAAGGGCGGGAGGAAGGGTAGGACAACTGAAGACAAGAGGTGATAAGCCTCTGCATGAGAGAGCAAGTTTCTTTGAAAGAATTCCCAGGATGAGTTGACGTTGGAGAAAGTAGCGATGGGAGACCAGTCCATAAGCTTGATGGCTGCTTGGAGACCCTGCCAGTTGGCTAGAGTGAAATGCCAGACTCGACGGCGGTGAGGTGATTCTCTGATAACAGCCAGAGAGATGTCCAATTTGACAAGCACGAAGTCAGAAGAACTGATTGGAGTGGAGAAAGAACAGCAGATATTTTCAGGGAAATTTGTCAAAATCAGATCCAGAAGAGATCGAGTACAATTGGTTGAGATCCGGGTCGGGAAATTGACCGATTGAGTCATTCCTAATGAGTCACAGAAAGCTTTTGCTGAAGAGCCATTACAGGTGAAAGCGGGACCCACACCCAGCCAACTGGCATGATGACAATTGAAGTCACCACATATGAGGAAGAGAGAGTTTCGATGAGAAGATAGAAGTTGGTCCATGTTTTTGGATGGTGAGGTGTAAATGGAGTCATATAAGCCTGGTGTTGGCTTCGTGGTTAGGGTGGCAGCTTGGGATCCTTGGGTCCTGAGTTTATGCCTCGTTGGCTGCTGAATTAAAATACACCAGGAGGTGGACTCAGCCTGTCATCCTTCTGAGGTCGGCAAAATGAGCACCAGTGTACTGGTAAGGGGGACACTGCATCAGCGGCATTGCCGCGTCCCAACCAATGATGCAACCAGCAGCCACGGGGTGCACTCGATAGAGAGAATGGAGTTCACATTGTTTCGTAGATGGTACAGTACACATATAAACATGAGGTGGGAGCGGAGCGGAAGCCGTAGCCAGAGGTATTCCTGGGGGTGTGGGGGAGTGAGGGCAGGGCATTGAGAGTGAAGAATAGCGAGTCTTTGATGAAGAGAGCAACTCCTCCACCAGGACGAGTTTCAGGTCTGTCACACCGGAGGAGGGAGTAACCAGGGAGAGATACTTGGGAGTCATAGACGTCTTGAGGGAGGAAAGTTCTGTTCGGCAGACGATGTCTGGTTTGTCAGTGGCAACTTGAATGGAAATATCTGTAAAGTTTGAGCGAAGGGTGAAGGCTCCGGATATTTGAGGTCCACACTGTTCATGAAGAGGGAGTGGAGGAAGCTTTTGGTGCAGGGGATGGGAGGGGACGGGGAAGGCAGGACAAGGGAGGAGGGGTGGGGTTGGGAGAGTTGTTGAAAGAGTGAGGGGGATTGCAGAATAGCGAGGGGACAGGGGCACAATGAGCAGGAGAAAAGGCTCTGTGGTGCTGGGGGATAGGGGGCTAAGAGAGGAGGCAGAAGGCAGTTTAGGATTTGTGGACATGGATTGATGAGATGCAGGTGAGAGGGCAGGGGAAAGAGGCAGTTTTGTGGATGACAGGGGGGGACTTTGAAAAGGGTGAGTGAGGGGGTGAATGGTGGGAGAAGGGTGAGTGGGGGAGTTGAGGGAGAAAGGTGAGGGGGAGTTTTTGAGAGAGGTGAGAGGGAGACTTGGAGGGAGAAGTGTGTCATGGTTGCTTTGAGAGGGAGGGGTGAGAGGGGCGAGTTGGCACTGTCGTTGCAAAAAAGGAATGTTTGATGGAAAGTGAACACTCATTGCAAACTGGGTTTTAATTTTTTTTCGTTCAGAGATGTGATTAAAGACGTTTCTTGATGGATGCAATAAAGGCAAATTCAGAGAATGGAGAGAAGAAATGCTGTAACAGTTGGATTTGTTAGATAAGGGATGAAGGAAAGGTCGAATTGAGAGCAGTCTGTGAAATGGGAGAAGAGTAGTGAATTATGATACAGTAAAGAGAACCACATGTGTGAAAGAGGAAGATGAAGCATAAAAGAGATCGTTGTTATTTTCATTATTATTGTTTGAGCGAATTTTCATTAGATTAGGTCATGGAAAGGTTGTCGATAAAGATCGTGATGTGAATGGTGAATTTGGATTGGTAAACGTAGAGGGTGGAAACAGATCACGTGGTTGCGAGTGAAGCACGTGGCTCTGGGAGGTGTTTTGTCAAAAGTGAATTTACTTATTTTAAATCAAGATTGCATAACATTCGGAAAAGGGAAGATTGAAGTAAAATCGTGGAGGTGTGTGGTTAATTTGGAACTGTAAACGCAGAGTGAAGCTGCTGGTCGATGAAAAATACCAGTAAGAGGATGGAGAGAGACACGTGGTTACAGGAGGTGTATAGATCGAAAGGATACAAGGAAGATTATTAATTGTTGATGTATTTTTGAAAAACAGGTAAGTTTCGGGAATGGAGGTTGTAGGAAGAAATCGTGAAGGTAATGGCGAAAGTGGATCAGCTCAACTAGTATGAAGGTGGTGTGCTGGCAGTGGGTGCAAGAAGAAGAAGAAGAAGGAGAAGGATCGGGACTCGTGGGTATGCAGGGAGAAAGGTAGTGTTTTTTTGGTTTGTTTTTTTGTTTTGGATATAAGACAATAAACAGAGTATTTATATTTGGAGGGATGGGGGACGTTAGGAAAGTGGGGGAAATAGGAATTGAAGGTAATTGGGAGAGATTACAAATAAACACGATCGTACACTGAGAGGGGAAGGCCTCAAGGAACCCGTGACGACAAAGTTGTCAAAAACTCACAAAATAGCATGATTTTTGAAACAAAACCAAACTGGGAACACACAGTAACATGTCGATGAGAAAATAAACAGTTAAAACGGGACAGATAATGACCGGAAACTTGACTTTGAGAAAGTCAGCAGAGAGCCACAAGACATAGTGTAGTAGATAGTAGAAAAATCGTGCAAATTATGATACAAGCATCAAATTTGGCATTTCTGTTCTGCAGGGCTTTCTGATCAAATCTGCCCGATTGGCCATTGGAAAATCCAAATTTTGAAAGATTTGAAAAAAAAAAAAAAAAAACTTCTAAAAATTTTGAAGTCACAGTTGGCTGAAATTCTTGAAGCACAAGTGAACATCCCAGACAGAGAACTAAGGGGAGATGCAGTCATCATTGATGGCTCATCACTTATCAATGCCCAACCTCCACACACTTCAAAGATATTTGATGACAATGCATAAGAAGACATCATCCCAAAGGTGGAATCCTCTGGTGCCAGGTAAGAGAGGGTGGACGTAGTGTTTGATGTGTACAAGAAGTCAAGTCTGAAGTCCGAGGAAAGGTCTAAAAGGGGGCAAGGAATTAGAAGAAGAGTAAGACCCAAGTAACTGGAGAAGCTTTCTTCGAGATGACAGCAACACGACTGAGCTCTTTCACTTCCTTGCGGAGAAGATGTGTGAAGCACAGACGACAAGCACAGTCATTGTCACAAAAGGAGAAGATACCATTTGCAACACAAGGAAGTCACTGGATGCTGTGTCTCCATGTTGTCATGAAGAAGCTGACACTCGAATATTTGTACACACCAGGGATGCAACGACGGATGGTAGCAAGTCCATTATCATTAAGGCTAATGACACGGACGTACTAGTCATAGCAATATCTGTACTGCCATCCTTACAGGAACGAGGTCTTGACAACATTTGGATTGCCTTTGGCCAAGTAGCCAAGGCACAATGGATTCCAGTCCACGAGGTAGTTTCTGCAATTGGGCCTGAGAAAGCTCGTGGGATCCCATACTTCCATACGTTCACTGGATGTGACGTCGTGTCTGCCTTCCGTGGTAAAGGGAAGAAAACTGCATGGCAGACTTGGAACATCTTTGATGATGTTTCTGAAACATTCACCAATCTCAGCCAGCATCCAACATTGATTCGTGATCTTGACTTTTTTTTAAGTTTTTTTTTTCAAATTTTTTAAAATTTGGATTTTCAAATTGCCAATCAGGCAGATTTTATGAGAATCCCCTGGAGAACAAATGTGCCAAATTTGATGCTTGTGTCATCATTTGCACCATTCCTCTCAAAAATTGCTGTGATCTGCCCCACAAAGAGACCTGCCGACGCTCCAAACCCAGAACCGGAAGGCTACTCGAATTTTAAAAGTGATTCTTCCCCATTGAGAGATCGGGCTAAACTAATAAAGAGCTCGATCTCTCCAAAAGTTGTGGACGGATTTTAATGAAACTTGGTGGACATGTTGGGTGTGCGGCTCGGAAGAATTGATTCAATTTTGGTGAAGATCAAAATCTGGATCTGGATACGTCTTTTTTAATTTTAAAAGTGATTCTTCACCATTGAGAGATGGGGCTAAATACGACATATTTATTGGGTCTGATATGTTCTTTTGGATCAGGCATTGCACAGCGGAGGTACGCGCTCCATCGAGTGCACTTCAAGTTCTGGATGCGATCCTGTTCTTGGAGGTGTAGTTGTTGCTGTGAAGGTAATCAGTTAACATCATGTGTGCTGATCCCTTTATATGTTCAAGAATTCTCACCTTGTCCTTCAAAATCGTCTCGACGGTGCGAGGACTGGTCTGGGAGGTGTCCAAGGCATGGCCGATGTGAGATGGAGTTTCACCCTTCTCTGAACACCTTAATATTGTTACGAATATGGAAGCTTGCTGCACTCAACATACAGGTCCTACAGCGGTTATTTCGACAAGTAAATGTGGATAGATAGCTCCCTTTCCCTTGTTTAATGGGTAATTAAATGTTCATGCGCTGCGGAGTTATTTTGAGAGTCAGAGTTTTCTTTTATTTTTACACCACCAACATCAACTACAATAACCGCAGCATCACCCTCACCTTCCCCTCGCTCTGGCCGATGCCAAGGTGGGCGGAGTTCAAGGAGGAGCCTCGCAGTAGCCCGCGACCAATCAGCGTGCTCTGAGTGAGGTGGCCGCTGATCAACCAATCAGACCCCGTGATGGTGAGAAAGGTGGTCCACGTGACGTCACCACCCCCCCCCCCCCGGGCCAATCGACGGACTTGCCAATCGTTTTAGCCAATGACGGAGACGAGTGCATTTTGCGCGCCAAAACCGTCCAGTGAGGGAGAGCGGGGAGGGAGTAGGCGTCCCCCCCCCCCGGAGAATGGTGAATGAAGTTGCGGCGCGATCGGACGAGGAAGGAGAGTTTTTGAAATAGTTGATGACCATCGAGCAGGCGAGGTTGTGGTCAATCTGACGGGCAGGTTGAACAAGTGTGGAGTTATCAGCCCTCGCTTTGACTTTCAACTCAAAGACTTGGAGAAGTGGCAGAGAAACCTCCTGCCTTCTGGACAGTTTGGGATACAGAGGAGAGTTTTGGTTGCTGGGACAGCCGAATCCCACAAGGTGGACCCATGTCAGCCGAATCACACAAGGTGGACAGGTCCATGTCCTTCTGGGTATGTGTGTGTGTGTGTGTGTGTGTGTGTGTGTGTGTGTGTGTGTGTGTGTGTGTGTGTGTGTGTGTGTGTGTGTGTGTGTGTGTGTGTGTGTGTGTCGGAAGGCCCGTATGTAAGTAGGAATGGTTGAAGTGCTTGTGTGTAAATTTGCATTCTCCATGAGGCGTGATAACTCTGCCCTTACGTGCTTCCGTCCTTTCCCTGATTTACTGTGAATAAATACCCCATTTGTTGGGTTGTCGATCTTGTCGAAAAAAAAAAAAAAATTTCAAATTTTTTTTTTTGAGATTTGTTCTTCCCTTCTTATCAGCATTAAAAATGGTGATTTCATTAAATACAATGGCGATTTCGCTGAAACGTGGTTGGTAGGTTCATACCATGACCGAGTTGTGTGGGAATGAGAACCGTGGACATGGACACCACCGTTGCCGAGCAACCGGACTTTGAAATTTTTGAAAAATCATAAAAAATTTATTTTTACGAAAATCAAAAATCGGGCCACGAGCGACTATGGGCAGTACATTCAGATATATTGTCAAAAATTTCCAGCCGGATCCAATGAAAACTGTCAGAGAAGATAGACTTTGAATGAACCCTGGTCGAAAACAATAAAAAAAACGAAGTTCGTTATATCTCAGAGACCATGAGTCAGATATAGATGAAACTGGTATGGTAGGTTCATGGTATGGACTAGTTATGTGTGAGAAAGAACCGTTGCTATGGACCCCTCCGTTGCCTAGCAACGGCCGAAAAACCTCTAAATGTGGGGGTATTTTAACGAAAAAACAATCTCCAGCATTAACCCTTGAAGCTAGAATCATGAATTTTCTTGTGCTTAATCCTCAGGTCATTCCCCATCGAATGGGCCCATCGCATCAGGTTCCATTGGGTTGGCGACTACGCATGTCCCCCTTCCGGCTTGTTTAATGTATCAGTTCGTTGCTGTGTTTCTTCCATTGGTTTAGCATGGTGCGTGTTGGTGGATTACAAAGGCTGTTGCCACTGAAATGTACATTTCGACCGACGGTACTTCGGCAACCATCAGCTCGGGTTGCGTACGGGTCGGGCAAGCTAACGGCTCGACTCGTACGAGTGCCGTCGAGGGTGTGAATACTCGGTAACTCGCCACGTGGATCTCGAGGTATTTTGAAGATTGGCAAATAACCCTGTACCACGTGGTGGAATTATTGACGGTATGGTATGGGACCCGTACCCTCGGAGTTTTCCGAAAGGTACGATCTAGATTCCGGGTGTTCGGTAGAGTTGACCCTACTGCCTCACCTCACGGTCGTGCTCGCAGCCGATACCCGGCTCCGCAACAATATGTCCATTTTGACCTCCAGACTCAGGCTCCTAATCTTATTGGGTGCACTCTCTGGAGGATCATCGTATTGTTTGTGTTTCTGCATCACTTTTGCACTTCTCTGACATGTTGATAAAGGGCAAAAAAAATTTCCAGGAGGAGCTCGGCTACAACAGGGAATCACGTCAGCAACGTGGCACCAAATGCTTGCTGTTGGAACCAGGACTCTCAGCGTCCGAATGGAGGAATCAGCCCAACAAAGTAGGCCAGCTATTCATATGTACCGTGAATGTTCATACGTCAGAGGATATTTTTTCAGTCTTGTGTCATGGGATTTCGTTCATAAGGACTGTTGTTCGTAACTTGGGGTCCGGCAGTACATACAAGAAGTGATGTGGTCAATAATAATTGGACATATCAGATTACTTTTTCACAAAATCTCGAGAAGGATCCGTGCATTTCTGTCACTGCTGCAAGAGCTTAAACATCCCACTGCGGTAGAAGTCCGTTCCAAGACTGCAACCACCTGCACGTGGCTACGTGGACTGCCTCATCATTTTGACAGTGCTGGTCTCTCAGGTGATCTTTCATTCAAGGGCCCAAACAGATTGCAGGAGGTCAAGTCCGGACTGTATGGGGGTGGAGGAGCACTTCCCAGCCATTCTTTGAGATTTCCTCCAATATCAGACGTGCTGTGTGAGGTCTCGCATTGTCATGTTGAAAGAGGACAGCTTTTCAAATCTATCACTTTTGCTGAAGTGCACGATTCAGTTTCTTGAGTGTCTACACAGAGTGAGATGCGTTGATGGTTTCCCCCTTGGGCAGGAAACCAACCAGTATACATTCCTCAGCATCCCAGAAGACCGTTCCCATAACTTTGCTTGTGGAAGGTACTCTCTTGGTCCCCTTCTTTTTTGAAGATGTAGATTGATGCCATTCCATGCTTCTGCTGCTTGGTTTCTGGGTCAAAATGGTGGAATGAGCTTTCGTCACCAGTCACAATACGGAACAAGATGTCATCTCCCTTAGCAGCGTGTCATTGAAGCAACTGTGAAGACACATCCATGGGTGTGTTTTTGTGTTCGTAAGCAAACGGGGAACCCAACGAGAACAAAGTTTCCCATATTCCAAGATCGCTATTATCTCCTGTACGGCATGGTGTCCTCTGCCGTGCTGTGCTGCGATCTCCCGAACCATTACCGTTCAATCCTCGCTGATGAACACATCAACTGTCAACTAGTTGTGTTCAGTCATAGTGCTTCTCGGCCGATCACAGCATGGCTGATCGATGATGTCTGTGTCTCTGTCTCTTAAGTGTTTCATTCACCTTCTGATACTGCTCACACCAATGCAGGCATCTCCATATGCCTGACTCAATCGGCTGCAGATATCTGCAGCTGAGTTTTCTTCACGAGGAATTCAATCACTGCACGTTGGTGAAACAATGTCATTTTGTCACAATGGATTGTAGGAACTTTGGTGCTGTGCATGTGAGCCTCTGTTTATATTTGAGTGGATGGATGGATAGATGTCACAAACAGCTTTGTGTGCTGCGATATTTGGGACAAACGTGTGGAATCCATTGATGCTCATGACTGGGTACGGTGCTCGTGTATAGCATCTCCAAGGGTCGAGTCACGCTTCGGTGGAGAACAGACGATAGATGTCAATGTTCTTGAGATGCATGTTTCTGGTTCCCATCGAGGTGGACTTGGACGCCATAAGCAGAGAGTTTTATTCCAAGTTTGGAGGTTTAACTCAATTCAACCCCACATTTGTAACCAATCTTCGTGTAAAAGAAGCCATACATGCGTCACGTGTGCATGCCACACCCATTGATTGGACAGTTCACTTGACTCCGCCCACAATTTCCATATTTTATCCTTAATAACATCAGAATTTACCTTTTAGAGTTTATTTAGAACCTTTTATTATAATCATTTGGATCCCTTTGGAACACAGGTTCCCAAACTTTTTTGTCCATGCCCCAAAATTTGAAATCACATTTGCTTTGTGACCCAAATGTTACCGGAACCTACTTGGTTCCAGAACCGTCGATGAAAATTGTAAGAGAAAACGCTTTTGACATGAAAAACCATCTCAAAAACTGGGATTTGTGAAAAGTTGGAAAACTACCAACATTTGGATATGGTGTATCGCTGGAAGATCAAGCGGTGCCGAGTCATCTGCCACCCATCAGAAGGCCCTGGTGAACCAAGTTCGGGTCGCGATCCTGGGTTTGGGAATGCCTACTTTGAATTACCCTTGAGAACCCTCAAGAATCAACGTTTAGAACCCCTTAACATTTACTCTTGACAATCCTCTAGATTACTAGAGGGTTAAAAATTATTATATCGAGTCACAGACGAATCAAACTTTACATTATTTTATGCATTGAACAAGAAAATGAAAATCTACAAACCAATCTGTCTGGTGGAGTCTGTCAGTGTGAACTGCCGGGTCGTCAGTCCTGCCACTTGTACACGAAATAGCCCGTTTTCTGGCACTTGCAAGTGGCTCAAATTTATATGGCTCAGGGCCAGAAACGCCATAGTATAAATTCCCATCACCTCTGACTCGTCCTTGGCAATATCAAAATGAAAACACTCAATTTCATCGCCGCTGAAATCACTCTCTGATTCGCATCTCGCTATTGTTCACACGCTGTTTCCGAATGTTCACGAAGTTTTCGGAGAACGTGACGTCATAGCATCTTCGGTAAATTCTGGTCTGTTTTTCGATCACTGACAAAAGTTTTGACTTTTACGTTAATTTTAGCATATTTTGAGTTTCAAATGTAAGAAAATAATTGCCCAACGATTATTGATGTGATTACAACCTTCAAATCACGCAAAGTCATCAGCGATCGAAAACCTGCTCTTTAACGAGAGGGTAAAATGAATTCAAGTGTGAAAAGAAACTTTAAGGTCTGAAGAAGAGTGCATTTAAGGAGACGATGAACTTTCAACATTACCTTGAATGTTTGTTGAAGAGAAAAGATGTTTATCGAGAGATTAATCTATAAGAAACTAGAACGGGCACTCATACAGCGCATACCTTCGCCGCCACTACTTTTTTTGTTCTTGGTATGAGTGTGGTGAACTGGTTTCATATGAATGGTCTTATGACACAAACCACATATCTATAATGTCATGACCCCCCCCCCGACTTTCGGGGGCTACAGACTAAACAACAATCAACTCACGTCGTTTTGGCGAGTCTTCACTCGCAAGCTCGGTGAATACAACGTTTCAACAAGAGAAGGTAATTTCGTTTGATGCTGGTTTCATGCAAATCGAATAAGAATGTGTTCTTAGAATATTAGAATCTTAGAAAAATCGAATAAGAATGAATAATAATAAAGAATAACTGGTGACATGTGTTCTGACGTCATTGTGTCACATGATTGGGCATTAAATTCTGAACATTTTGGTGCTGGGTTCATGGAAAGCGGACAAGAATTGACCGCGTTATGACAAAAACCGCATATTTTTCAAGGTCGTGACCCCCCTGACCTTTGACCCCGAACCGGTAACAAGAGTATGGGCGTCATTGTGTCATATTGCATATCACAAGATGAGGCGTTGAATTCTGAACATTTTGGCGTTGGTTGCATGCAAAGTGAATAAAAATTGACCATGTTATCGTGAAAAGACGATTTTGACCTTTTCGTGACCTTGACCTTGACCTTTGATCCGAACGATCCCAAAATCTAATCGAATGCTTCCTGGCTAATAACCAATCATCCTACCAAATTTCATGCAATTCGGTTTTATACTTTTTGAGTTATACGAATCACAAGATTACAAATAAATAAATAAATAAATAAATAAATAAATACACGCCGACCAAAACAACCTTTCACAGAATGTGAAGGTAATTATAAGCATGAAATATTCTCAGAAACTGTTAGTAAGAAAGCTCGAACAGCATTTGATGATAAAAGATATATAATGAGTGATGGAATGATGTTGCCGGTGGATGTCTTGGAACTGACCGTTGGGCGAAGAAGAATTTTGTCTCTCAAGGGACCCTGGATACCATTGACCAGAGTCGCAGGGCCAGGCTGAATGGCAGAGCTGAGCTGTTCAGGGAGCTGAGGCATAAAACTGTACGTGCACTGAGGGTGGACAAGGAGGCCTATGTGTGAGGAATCTGTGAGGGGGTAGAGCATCATCTGTGGACAGGTGATTCTCGTCCCGCTTACAGGGGAATTCGCGCATTGCGTTCATCCAAGCCCATCCCTCGGTGTACTGCAGTTGGAGCAGAGAGTGGAAGGCTCTTGATAGAGGAGTCTGAAGTGAAGGCCCGCTGGGCCAGTTACTTTGAGCGGTTGTACCAGGCTGATCCCCCAACTGTCGAGTTGGACGTCAGGGGTGTTTCAATCACTGTTGCTGACCCTCCAATCAACTGTGGTCCACCTTCATTTGTGGAAACACAGGCTGCGGTGAACTGTTTGAAATGGGGTAAAGCTCCAGGGATCTGCGGCATCCATGCTGAACTTCTCAAGGCTGGTGGAAATGTTGCACTCGTGTCGTTGCATGCAGTTCTGTGCTCTGCCTGGAACACAGGCATCATCCCAACTGACTGGAAGAGGGGCCTTGTTGTCCCTCTCTGGAAAGGGAAGGGTGATCGCCAAGACTGCAACAACTACCGAGGAGTGACACTGCTCTCAGTGCTGGGCAAGGTCTTTGCTTGGATAATTCTTGATAGGGTTCGCCACCATCTGCTTGACCACCAGCGTCCAGAGCACTCAGGCTTTACACCAAAGAGGTCCCACACTTTTCAGCACTTGTCTGGACTGGATTCTGGGAAGGATGACGGAGAGATCAAGCTGTGGTGCATCATTTTGGAATGTCAAGATCTCTGACCTTGATTTTGCAGATGATGCAGTCATCTTTGTGGAGACTTTAGATATCCTTTTGGGGGCCCTCGAGGTGCTGAATGAGGAGTCGGAGCCGCTGGGATTACGAGTTTCCTGGATCAAAACTAAGATCCAGGCTTTCAATGATATCTTTGATGCTGCTGTACTGTCTGTGCCTGTTTGTGGTGAGGATGTTGAGGTCATGGAGAGAGTCACTCACCTTGGCAGTGATATTCATGTCTCTCTGGCTGTGAGTCAGAGGTCAACAGACGTCTGGGATGGGCCTGGGGATGATTGATTCACTGGATCATGGGGTGTGGCGCTGCTGGTACCTGTGCGGGAGGATGAAAGTCTGAGTCTTCAGGCCCTTGGTGCTTGCAGTGATGGATGTGGGATTTGGACTCTGACCAGGGAACTGAGACAGAAACTTAATTGCTTTGGTACCAGGTCTCTTCGGAGAATCCTTGGCTATCGCTGGTCAGACTTCGTGTCCAATGAACAATTGCTGTGAGAGACTCAAATGAGATTTGTTACATGCATAGTCCGTGAGAGTCAGCTGCGGCTGTATGGACATGTTGCTCGTTTTCCTGACACTGATCCTGCTCACCAGATTCTCTCAGTGAGGGAGTCTTGTGAGTGGAGGAGGCCAATGGGCCGACCACGTGTCTTGTGGTTGCAGCAGGTTGATCGGCATCTCAAAGTGATGGGGATGGGCCAGGCACCTTCCTGGGGGATGGCCAGACAGAGGCCCCTGGAGTACCGGCTGAAAGTGGATGCATTGCCGCGCTCCTCGGGCGCATGCTCCCGTACCTGACCTGACCTGACCTGACCTGATGGAATATATACATTGCCTTATGGGTTTAAAGTACAAGTGTTAATAAAAATGGGGTTGTGGGTTTTAACGGGCTACCGCCACCTTTATTAAAATTGATGAATAAATTAAGTTATTCCGGAAAATTTAACACAAATATTTATAGGATCTCTATTTGACAACTCAATTTGGTTGAAGAAATGATCATCTGAAAGGAAGGCGAAGCCCAGCCCTGCAGGGAAGGTAGTGTCAAAAGGGAGGTGTGTTTAACGAAGTCATGTGTTCCAGTTGGAAAAGGAAAAATATGAGTGAGCGAAAGCGAGCGAATATTGCGACTTTGAGAAGTGGGACACATTACTGCATCAAACCCTCCCTTTTGACACCACCAGCATGCATAAATTCCCTCTTGTCTCTTTTGCTACAATTCATGCCCTCAGATGCCTCATTGCAATGACTTATCACCTGTGCACTAAAATGGATCCAGACAACTTACTGAAGGAAAGACAAGAGTTTGGGAAGAAAGAGAGGTCAGAAACTGAAAGTATGAGAGATTGTGTTGGGTTTTTATTCGCACCCTGACACATTTTGCACCCCCAGATGAGGCTGCAATTACCCCATGACTCAGCGGTTCGGGCTCGTCTCCTCCGAACACTTCCTTCTGGTCAACCTACTCTTGGTTTGATGGCGTCCAGTCATACGGGTCATTCGTTCTTGTGCCAACGTGATGAGCTGCATGGTGGCGGTTTCTTGTGCCAAGGTGCAAGGGGAGGCCATGACTTGGGCAGGTTTCTGGTAACAGGGCTGAAGAAACAGCATGCCTTGAGTGATATATATTGAATGTGAAAACTGCAAACAGTCTGGAAAGAAGAAGATTTAGAAGAAGTGTCAATGTCCATGTGGAAATAGTGCAGAGAGAAAGTGAAGGGCGTAACAGTATGAACTAGAAGGGCACTCGGTAGAGCGCATACTTCTACTACGCAATGCCTGATCCACGAGAACATCTGGGCCCAAGACATTTTTGAAATATCATGCTATATGTCGTTTTTGGCCTGATCTCTCAAAGGTGAAGAATCACTTTAAAAATTAAATAATTATCGTATCCAGATCTGGATTCAGTTCTTCACCAAAATTGTATAAATTTGTCCTCATCACACACCCAACCTGCCCACCAAGTTTCATCCGAACCCATCCACAACTTTTGGAGATATCCTGCACACAAACAAATGGACAAACAAGAAAAGACGTCATGCAGAGCACGATACTGGCAAAATCCATCAAACAAATTTGACCTCAAAATTAATTGCTGGTTGAATTCAATGACCAAATATGCAACTCTTCAAATTCCAAGTGAATCGGATGAAAATTGGCAATTTTAGAAATTCGGCCTTTGTTGACATCCAAAATAATTGGTGTTGAATTCAGTGACCTGATATGCAAATCCTCTTCAAATTTGAAGTCAATGGGATGAAAATTGAGGATTTTAACAATACCACCTTAGTTGTTGACATTGGGCCAATGTTGACCTCAAAAATAATTGGCTGGTTGAATTAGTTAACCTGAAATATAACTTTTTTTCAAATTTCAAGTCAATGGGATGAAAATTTAGGATTTTCGAAATATCACCTTAGTTGTTGACCATTGGCCTATGTTGGCCTTTTGGTCAAAGTTGACCTCAAAATAATTGGCTTCTTGAATTTAGTTACCTGAAATATAACTCCTCTTCAAATTTCAAGTCAATCAGATGAAAATTGAGGATTATCGAAATACCACTTGAGTTGTTGACCATGGGCCTATGTTGACCTGAAAAACAATACGCTTCTTCCTTTTGACAAACTCTACCATGTGGTGAAGTTTCGTGAAAATCGGTTTAAAATTGTGACCTGCAGGCGACAAACAGACAGACACACAGGCAGAATAACAAAATCGACTGACCAATATACTTGAAAAATCTTCGATTTTGCAAGTTACAAGAAAAAGACGCCGTGCAGATCACGATACTAACAAAATCCACCCCATCTCCAAAGGTTGCCATGAATACATTAAATTGTCCATTTCATTAAGGTTTAAAACTGACAATCTTAATCAAAGCTCAGGTCAATCGGATGAAAATTGATTATTTTTCAGATTGAAATTGATGATTTTAGGAGGTTGACCTTGACATTTTGACCTCAAAAGTCGTTGCTTTCCCAATTCAGTGATGGAGTTTCCCAATTCAGCTATCCATAACTGTTTGGTTTCTCTCATAAACACAACCATCAAATATGACGAGATTATTTTTTGATTTATTATCTAAATCTTGGGGTGAAGGCATATCATCTGTTTTATCATGAAGAATACGAGTTATAGGTTTTGATTTCTTTTTACATTTCTCTATGTCACAAAATAGTTGTATTATATCTTCAATGAAATAATCATTTTGTTTGTTTTGAAGTTTAAATAAATCAAATATGTCTTCTTTTTGAAGACCTGCATTAAAACCTTGTAAGATTAGTTGATACTCAGGTTGAAAACTTGACTTTATGAAAATAATTAAATTATCAAAATGTAAAAAGTTGGGAGGAAGGAGCACTTTAAAAGCAAGCAGGTTTTTCCACATCCGCTTGAAACAACTATGTTAATGAATTAGCAAGATTATTTTGGTTGTTAAATTTTATCATATTTTTTCCAAAGGGGTAAAAAAATCATTCGTTTATATATTTAGAAAATAGATTATTTAAATGTTTATAGGCTCTTTTTAGAAACTATGTTTTATCCTGAGTTCAGGAAAAAATTTCAAGATAATCCACGATTATATTTATTCAATATCTTATGTTAATATTTCCCTGAAAATGAAATCATGAATCATAAATAACATCAATCCATGAAACATTACCATCATTTGTTCAGTCTTTTCTCTTGTCCAACAATGTGTGTTATCACCCTCATACTTGCCATTGATCTATCTTAGTAATCTTGTTAAGTAATTCATTTTTGGTATAATTTTGAAACAGCAATCTTCCTTTTAATACTTTTTATTTTCATTAATTAAAAGGGAATTACAGAATATACATTGTTTATTGGCTTTTGACTCAGTGTTTAATCCCACTCTATCACATGCAGGACAATTCTCAAATTTGTCATGTGGAGAATCAAGGAATTCAAGAGGCTCAAGATCTGGTACACTATTCATATATATATATATATATATATATATATATATATATATATATATATATATATATATATATATATATATATATATATATATATATATATATATATATATATATATATATATATATATATATATATATGGTAAAACTTTACTTCAAATAAAATTCATCTTCGGTACTTTCATTGGCGCTTTCACAATCATCTATGAAACTACTTTCATAACTATCATTTGAACAAAACTCTCAGTATCAAAACTGTCTTCTATTCCAACAGAGATACTATCATCATCATAATCCCCAAAATCGTCACTTGAATAAAGACTCATATTTAATTGGTTGAAAAAAATATTACCATCTCGATCCATATACTTATTTTCATTAACAGATTCAACGACTATAATAAATATTAAAGGTATTTCAAAATGGTCCAAAACTACTACTGAATGAAATGTCATTTCACCTGATATATTAACATCCTTAATTTCATCAAGATTTACATATTTTGGATTGGTGAAAAAAAAATTGTCCTTACTTATTGCTGATGGTTTCACCTTCTCTTTCGAAAGCTTCATCCATAAGGGTTTTCTGTTTTGATACTCTTTTTTGTTTCATTGCCTTCTCTAGTTTTGAATATATTGCTCACGGAGCCACGCTCACCCATTGGACGGAGGAAAAGTGGGCGTGAACCTCCCCTGATCCTAGAATTTGTATATATGGATTTCACACAGACGCACCTGGAGGCGGGGCCAAGCCGCTCCGCGCTTGCTAATTGGATGGATCAGAAGTGGGCGTGTAGCGTTCTTGATCCGAATTCTCCCTCGGAAAGGCCGCCATTTGCACTCGCGGCTCGGTGCGTATCGCTTGAACGAGCCCAAGACAGCCCGACGCTCAGTGTTCACAGGTGGGGCGGGAATGGCAGTAGAAGGAGAGAGGTGAGGGTGGTGGAGGGTTTATCGGTGGTGGCTTGATGGTTATGGTGGTTGAGACGTGGTTGGTTCAAAATAAAGATAGAACAGAAAAACGGCTAACTCAAAGTGTCGCAGCCCGAATGAATCACATAAATTCCCTCTAAACAACGGGTTTGGGGCGAACTACACATGTACTTAGAGTTATCTCACCTACGGGCCCTTCATGGTGTTTTGCGAATTTCCACAGCCGTAACAATACGTATGGTGTTTGCTTAATGGTAAGTGTGGTGAGATATCCTGCACACAGACTGACAAATCCTGCGATATCCTGCACACAGGATATTTCAGATATCCTGCACACAGACTGACAAACAAGAAAAAGACCGTGCAGAGCACAATACTTGCAAAATCCACCCCCCTCTCCAAAGGTTGCCATGGTTACTTTAAATTGTCAATCTCATTAAGATTAAAATTGACAATCTTAATCAAAGCTCAGGTCAATCGGATTAAAATTAATTATTTTTCAGATTGAAATTGATGATTTTGGAAGTTTTACCTTGAGTTGACCTTTGACCTCATTCAGTTTGTTTCCAAATTCAGTGAAGGACGATGCAAATCCTCTTCAACTTTCATGTTAAGAGGACGTAAATTGATGATTTTTCAGTTGAAAATTGATGATATTCGAAGTTTGACCTTGAGATCTCAAAAATAGTTGGTTTCCCAATTCAGTGACACAATATGCAAATCTTTTTTTAAATTTCAAGTCAATCGGATGACAAATAACGATTTCAGAAATTGGACCTCAAGATAACCTTTAACCATTGACCTCAAAATCAAAAGGCTTCTCAGTTGAGACTACCTCTACAACTTGATGATGTTTCATGATGATCAGTTTCGAATTGTGGCCTGCAGGCGATAGACAGGCAAACAAACAGACAGCCAGATAGACAAACAAAATCGACTGACCAATATACTTTAAAAATCTTCGATTTTGCAAATAACAAGCAGAGAGGGGTGAAGACCTAACCTCTTTCACTTTCGGTGGCAGAGGTAACAACTTATAGCACGAGTCATGTCAAAAGGGAGCGTTTGATGCACATAATGTGTCCCACTGGTCAAAGTCGCAATATTCGCTCGCTTCTGCTCACTCATATTTCTCCTTTTCCAACTGGAACACATTACTTCGTTAAACACCTCTCTTTTGACACTACTTTCCCTGCGGGGCTGGGCTTTGCTTTCCTTTCATATGATCATTTCTTTGACCAAAGTCAGTCGTCAAATAGAGATCCTTCAAATATTTGTTATATTTTCGGGAATAAGTTAATTTTCCGATAACACATTGCCATCGAGTATGACCTGAACTTGGTTCTTGCTTTAAATATATTTTGTTGAGCAGAGATGAAAAATGACAATCAGATAAGAGCTGGGAAAATTACCAAGTTGATTCAGACAGAGACCTCATTGTTCTTCTGATTCTTCCACCACACACAGTAGAGCAATTCGGAGAAACAGCCTGACTGTTTCTCTCTCAAAAATGCTATAATAAGGCTGCATCTCTCACTCAAAAAACATTTTGATGCAATGAAGATGAACGAGAGTTTGCATTATGATCCAATGTTTGACCCAACAGAGATGAACCATTTTTCACCCGATGAAGAATATAATGACCCATCACAACATTGGTAAGTTTAATATACTATTAATGTAAACCCATATAGTGCGTGCGTGCGTGAGAGAGAGAGAGTGAGAGAGAGAGCGAGTGAGAGCGAGAGAGAGAGAGCGAGAGAGAGAGGGAGAGAGAGAGAGAGAGAGAGAGAGAGAGAGAGAGAGAGAGAAAGTGTTGTGAGGAACAGACATGAAAATGAGGTGTGTGTGTGTGTGTGTGTGTGTGTGTGTGTGTGTGTGTGTGTGTGTGTGTGTGTGTGTGTGTGTGTGTGTGTGTGTGTGTGTGTGTGTGTGTGAGTGAGAGAATTGTGAGGAACAGAAATGAAAATGAGGTGTGTGTGTGTGTGTGTGTGTGTGTGTGTGTGTGTGTGTGTGTGTGTGTGTGTGTGTGTGTGTGTGTGTGTGTGTGTGTGTGTGAGAGAGAGAGAGAGAATTGTGACCTCATAAACTTCTCACCTGAAAAAGCCCACATCTAACTTAATGTACTTTGATGTTAATAACTTGTATGGCTGGGTAATGTCTGAATCTCAACCCTATGCTAATCTTTAATGGGTGAAAGAATACGAGTACAAATCTATCTTCGATTATATAATCTCCACAATTCAAGAATATTTAGATAAACGGGATTATGGGTATTATTTTGAAGTGTATTTAAACTATCCCAGAAAACTTCATAACAAACAAAAAGACCTTCCTCATGGAGCTGTAAAAGAGATCCCCAATCAAAAGCTATTCAGTGGTTATCAACGACATTTCTTTAGTTCTTAAAATCAGTTGAAATATATCCCTAAAACTAAATTACGAACAACATTGTTTGATAAAGAGAAGTATGTTTTACATCAAAGAAATCCAAAGCAATTTCTCGAAGTAGACTTTATTGAAGACTTCAAGTTAAAAAGGTACATGGGGCACTAAAGTTTCATCAGTCATTGGTTATGTAAATATATTGATTATAATACGAGGATGAGAACAAAGACTAATAATGATTTTGAGAAGCATTTTTACAAGTTGATGAATAATTCGGTATTTGGAAAAACAGTGGAAAAATAAAAGGACGAGACAAAATGTAAGATTCGCTTCAACTGGAAATAAGGTGGAGAAGTTGATAAATAAACTTAGCTTTAAAAGAGTATAAATATTGACAGATAATTTTTGTGCTGTTCATTTGAATAAAGACAGTATAAAGATGGATAAACCGATTTATGTGGGAACATAAGGTTTCGATCTTTCAAAGTATTTAATGTATGATTGCATTTATAATAATCTAAAGAAAAGATATGGTGAGAATATGATATTGCTTTATATGGATACGGAGAGCTTCATTCAGGAGATAACTACAGATGATGTTCTCAAGGATATGGGAGAAGATGAAGAAATTTATGATACAAGTAATTATGGTCCTAATAACCCACTCTTTTCAAATTAGAATGAAAAGGTTATTGTTAATTTTAAAAGATGAATTCGGTGATAAGATACCAAGTGAATTTGTCGGTGTTAGATCAAAGGCATATGCTTCTCAATACTTAAAGAGCAGGTTGCGGATCACCAAACATGTTCTCAAAATTTATCAATATGATTATATGTGCATTAAATAGTTCGATGCAAACTATTGTGGTTGCCTAACTACTGGGAAAATTAATTAAATTTAACTCTGAAGTTGTTATTTCTCGAGGCTGTTGAAAAAAAACAGCCGCGTGCCATATATGGATGGTGACGTCATGTTCACCAAAACAAAGCGGACGCTCACTCACTCATTGAAGAAGTGTCCAGTTCAGTGGGCCGTTCTTTCGCTTTTTTTTGAGCTTGCAACTGTCTATATTAGCCTTTTTTATTTTGAATCATTGTAGAACAAAGTTATTTGGATATTTTACATCATTCTTCGTACGTGTGTCGTCATGTTTTGTGAAAATGGCTGGAAAACGGGTAATCGCTCCCACTGATTCCCAAAGGAATGAAACATTCGCCGACAGTGGATAAGATTTGTACAAACAAAACGGGCGAATTTTCTCCAATAGAAAACGGGTAAAGAGGACCATTTGGATAGACTTGTCATTTGTGGTGACAATTTCACAGCCGAGGATTACGAAGGCATAAACACATCTGATCACCACTCTGTGAATATGAGTTGTTGGTTGGCAAGTTCTCCAGATACTGCTCTGTCACAGAATTAATTGTTGAGTTTAAGTGAGAAAAACCTTGAAATATATTCTTCAAGAGGACATGGAAAAACACATAAATATACTTTCTGAAAAACACAAGCATGAAAAAATTTTCTCAACAAATCAACTTATTGTTGATTAATTTACTTATTTAACAGCATCAGCAAATTGGGCTATTTTATTTCAATTGTAAAAAATTGATCAATTTTCCACTTTTTTTTTTTCTAAATTTGGGAGAATATCTCCCAATGAGGCTAAACATGTTTTGGTATTTCTATTCCACAACAGTCTCTTGAAAGTTGGGGTTTGTTCTAACTGTTCACTTTTGCTGGGGTCAAGCTCAGCTGTCAGAAAGACTTCAACACCAAAGCTACGGTGTATAATATATTTGGGTCCATTATTGATTCATTCTATTTCTGACTCTTGAGTGACTACAGTCCAGAATCAACGTTTAGAACCCCTTAATATTTACACTTCAGAACCCCTTCGAATTAACGTTAAGAACCCCTTGACATTTACTCTTCGGAACCTCTTAAAATCAACGTTTAGAACCCCTTTACATTTACTCTTGAGAACCCTCCAGAATCCAAGTTTAGAAACCCTAAACATTTTCTCTTGGGAACCTCTTAAAATCAGCATTAACAACCCCATAACATTTACTCTTGAGAACCCTCGAGAATAAACGTTTAGAACCCCTTTACATTTACTCTTGAGAACCCTCTGAAATCGCTGTTTAGAACCCCTGAACATTTACTCTTGAGAACCCTCTAGAATCAACGTTTAGAACCCCTTAACATTTACTCTTGAAAACCCTCTCGAATCAACGTTTAGAACCCATTAACATTTACTTTTGAAAACCCTCTGGAATCGCTGTTTAGAACCCCTGAACATTTACTCTTGAGAACCCTCTAGAATCAACGTTTAGAACCCCTGAACATTTACTCTTGAGAACCCTCTAGAATCAACGTTTAGAACCCCTTAACATTTACTCTTGAAAACCCTCTCGAATCAACGTTTAGAACCCATTAACATTTACTTTTGAAAACCCTCTGGAATCGCTGTTTAGAACCCCTGAACATTTACTCTTGAGAACCCTCTGAAATCGCTGTTTAGAACCCCTGAACATTTACTCTTGAGAACCCTCTAGAATCAACGTTTAGAACCCCTTAACATTTACTCTTGAAAACCCTCTCGAATCAACGTTTAGAACCCATTAACATTTACTTTTGAAAACCCTCTGGAATCGCTGTTTAGAACCCCTGAACATTTACTCTTGAGAACCCTCTAGAATCAACGTTAAGAACCCCACAACATTTACTCTTGAAAACCCTCTCGAATCAACGTTTAGAACCCTTTAACATTTACTTTTGAAAACCCTCTGGAATCTCCCTTTTGAACCCCACAACATTTAATTTTGAGAACCCTCTGGAATCATCGTTTAGAACCCCACAACATTTACTCTTCAGAACACTTTCTTTAAAACAGCACGTTTACTGTGGAGGTTATGTACGTTTACTCTTATTTTTGACTATTTTCTCTGAAACTGGTGATTGGTTTCTATGAAGTCGGTTTTTATTTATTTGTGAGCAGCTTGTGACTGTGGCTATCTCATTTTCTTGGGGCACGGCTGTGCCATGATACAGTGGTCCCCCAAACTTCACCCCACCCCCTGTTACCAAGAAGCTGGTACTCATTTTGCCAACCTCAGAAGGATGACAAGCTGAGTCAACCCACCTTGTGTTAATTCAATGAAACAGGGGCTCAAACTCAAGACCCTAAGATCTTAAGACAGCCATCTTAACCATTAAGCCAACACCAGGCTTTGTGAATTGTGAAGACTGTGATAGCATGATAGGGGAGCAGAAAGTGTTACATCGTCCACTGTTTCAACGTGGGAATGCTCATGTGCTTTCATGAGTGGAAGGAAGGTGAGAGTGAAGGTGGGGAGCTTTGGAAGGGGGAGGTTGAGGACGTTCGTTGTGGGAAGGGTTGGAGGATTGAGAGAGGGGAGGGGATCGATGCTTCAGGGCGAGGAGGCGAAGGGTGAGGACTTGGGGTTGGGTGATGGGAGTAGATTTGGGAGGGGGAGACTGAGGGTTTTTATCTCTCCCACCGAAGGTGAAGGAGGTTATGTTTTCACCTTTAACTGTGTTTCTTTGTTGCAAAATCGAAGATTTCTGAAGTATATTGATCAGTCGATTTTGTTGTTCTGTGTATCAATCACCTGCAGGTCACAATTTTAAGCCGATCTTCATGAAACTTCAGCACATGGTAGAGTTTGACAAAAACATGAAGCCCATTGTTTGAGGTAAAAAGGTCAACATAGGCCAAAGGTCAACAACTTTAAGCAAATTTCTAAAATCCTCAATTTTTCATCATGATGGACGAGAAATTTGAACAGGATTTTCAAATCAGCTTAATGAATTCAACCACCAATGATTGTTCAAGTCAAATTTGTTTTTTGGATTTGGCAAGTATTGTGCTGTGAACGACCTCTATTTCTTGTTTGTTTGTTTGTTTGTTTGTTTGTGTGTTTGTGTGTAGGATATCTCCAAAAGTTGTGATGGATTTGGATGAAACTTGGTGGACAGGTTGGATGTGTGACAAGGATGAACTGATGAGATTTTGGGAAAGCTCCAGATCCGGTGACTGCAATTTTTTAAGTGATTCTTCATCATTGAGAGACGAAACCAATAACGATAGACAGCACGATATTTCAAAAACGTATTGGGCCCAATATGTTCTACTGGATCAGGCATTGCATGGCGGAGGTATGTGCTTCTGGAAGAAGTCCTTACTTTCAAGCTTCCAAGGGTCTCACTATCTGCCATGATCTTTCCTGAGAAATCCACATTTCCAACCTGGCCTCCAAAGCCAGCCACCGACTGGGAATCCTCCATCGTGAATAGTCCCTTCCTCGGCCCACCTGAGCTCCTGACCACAAAACAAAACTTTCTGCCTGCCAGCCTGATGGAGTGCTGCTCTCCCCTCTGGGCTGCTGCTACTGCCTCCCACCTTTCTCGGCTTCATGCTGTGGAAACCAAGGCATTTCAGATCATTGGCATCTCCTGCGATGAGGCTGAGTCTTTGGGTCTCTCACTCTCTCACACCGCAGGCAGGTCGGTGGTCTTTCTGTCTTCTCCACGTCTCCTCTCCAG
>NC_140961.1:49067350-49077350 GCF_056783735.1 Eptatretus burgeri
AGCGCATACTTCTACTACGCAATGCCTGATCCACGAGAACATATGGGCCCAAGATATTTTTGAAATATCATGCTATATGTCGTTTTTGGCCTGATCTCTCAAAGGTGAAGAATCACTTAAAAATTAAATAATTATCGTGTCCGGATCTGGATTCAGTTCTTCACGAAAATTGTATAAATTTGTCCTCATCACACCCCCAACCTGGCCAACAAGTTTCATCCGAATCCGTCCACAACTTTTGGAGATATCCTGCACACAAACAAATGGACAAACAAGAAAAGACGTCATGCAGAGCACGATACTGGCAAAATCCATCAAACAAATTTGACCTCAAAATTAATTGCTGGTTGAATTCAATGACCAAATGGGCAACTCTTCAAATTCCAAGTGAATTGGATGAAAATTGGCAATTTTAGAAATTCGGCCTTTGTTGACATCCAAAATAATTGGTGTTGAATTCAGTGACCTGATATGCAAATCCTCTTCAAATTTGAAGTCAATGGGATGAAAATTGAGGATTTTAACAATACCACCTTAGTTGTTGACATTGGGCCGATGTTGACCTCAAAAATAATTGGCTGGTTGAATTAGTTAACCTGAAATATAACTTTTTTTCAAATTTCAAGTCAATGGGATGAAAATTGAGGATTTTCGAAATATCACCTTAGTTGTTGACTATTGGCCTATGTTGGGCTTTTGGTCAATGTTGACCTCAAAATAATTGGCTACTTGAATTTAGTAACCTGAATTATAACTCCAATTCAAATTTCAAGTCAATCAGATGAAAATTGAGGATTATAGAAATACCACTTGAGTTGTTGACCATGGGCCTATGTTGACCTTAAAAACAATACGCTTCTTCCTTTTGACAAACTCTACCATGTGGTGAAGTTTCGTGAAAATCGGTTTGAAATTGTGACCCGTAGGCAACAAACAGACAGACAAACAGGCAGAATAACAAAATCGACTGACCAATATACTTGAAAAGTCTTTGATTTTGCAAGTTACAAGAAAAAGACGCCGTGCAGATCACGATACAAACAAAATCCACCCCATCTCCAAAGGTTGCCATGAATACATTAAATTGTCCATTTCATTAAGGTTTGAAACTGACAATCTTAATCAAAGCTCAGGTCAATCGGATGAAAATTGATTATTTTTCAGATTGAAATTGATGATTTTAGGAAGTTGTCCTTGACATTTTGACCTCAAAAGTAGTTGCTTTCCCAATTCAGTGATGGATTATGCGAATACTATTCAACTGTCAAGTTAATAGGATGTAAATTGACAATTTTTCAGTTGAAAATTGATAATTTTAGAAGTTTGACCTTAATTCGATTTTTCAGATAAAAATTGATGATTTTCAAGGCGTTTGACCTCAGGTTGACCTTTGACCACAAAAATAGTTGCCTTCCCAGTCCAGTAACGTTACATGCATATCTTGTTCAAATTTCAAGTCGATTGACGATTTTAGAAATTTGATCTCAAGTTGACTTTTCTTTTTTTGGTACACACTGTCGAGGCTCGTATGAGAGGTAACACACACAATGTACAAGGAGAGAAGGAGACAAGAGGGACAGTTTTTCTCGCAACGTTTCAATTTTCAAATACGCAATTAAAACTCGCGAAGAGGAGCATTAAAACGAAATATCCAATTTATAATCTACATGAGTATTAGTAAGTGGGGACTAATATAATTGCTTCAAAACGGTTATAATCAAACCATAGTAGGTTTTTATTAATCAGTGCAGATCAAATCGCTATATTATGTGCATGAGATCACAGTCATCGCCTTCCCTGTCCTCATCGTGTCTCGTGGAGCGGAGAGGGAGGATCAGCTTCATCATTCATGTCTTGGTTCGTTTGTCATCTTGGAAGGCAAAGCCGTGTCAGGCATGTGAGACAGGTTCGGGTCGAACCCAACACACGAGTTGCGAACATCGTGCAGGGAACCACGATGGATTTTCCTGTTGGACTCGTTTTCAGATCCTACTTGATGCTCGTGCTTTGTTTGCTTGAGGTCGAAGCCTGTGCGATGTTCGACGAACTGCGTGCAACGCAGGCTCCGGGTGACGTCATAATTGCCGCGGTGTTCTCGGTTCATTATGGGATGATTTACGAAGCACAGAACTTTCGGCAGACACCGAGCGTCCCTCGCTGTACAAAGTAAGTCTCTTGATCGATCAGAACTTTCTAAAATGGTGCATCGCAAAGTGTTAGTGTAAAATATAACTAAAACGTACCTACATCAAAAGGCCTTCTTCGGAGAATTAATTGTAATTAAACGGGTGAAGAGGAGGAAATAAATTCTGGATGTAAATAATCAACTACGATGGCTCTGTTTTAACCTACCTTTCACTATCCACTTCACTCAACTCTTTTAGTTTCTCTATAATGTATCTGTAAATAAATACAGTACTCGGTTAGTACTAAATTCACTGTTTTATTTAATTTCAACCTTTCCAGCGAGCATGTAACCCCTCTAGTGCGGCAACTTAGCTAAATATAGCATAACAATTGTGCATTTTGTGAGGAAAGCACCAAATTTGGCACACAAGTAACCTATCATATTATGAACAGATTTGGATGTTGGGCCATCTAAAAATTTTTGATGGCAGTGGAAAATGGCTGCAACAGCCATCAGCGGCTGAATTTGAGATGGCCCAATATCCAAATCTGTTCATAATATGTTCGGTTACTAGTGTGCCAAATTTTGTGCTTTCCTCACAAAATGCACAATTGTTATGCTAAGTTGCCCCACTACTCCCTCCCTCCCCTCCCTGAAAAACCATGATCTTTCCTACCCCCATTAACCCACTCCAAACCTACCTCCTTCCAAATTTCCGTTTTTTCCTTCCTGAGAGTTTGCTTCTGTGTCCATTTTGTCCACCCTGCAGTATTTGTCCAAGTCTCTCTATATTTTGAACCTTGGCCCTGCTATTGGTGTGGTTCCCCCTTCTATTTGTTGCATCCTGATCTGTTAATTCTATATTCTAGCTCTTCCACAACCTTGACTTTGTATACAAAAAAAAGCGTGACCATGTCATTTACATCTTTTTAGTTATTTACCTTGTTGTTTAAATTAATGAGATCAGGACGATGAATAAAAAAAAAAAAATATATATATATATATATATAATGATATAAAGATACACCGACTTTGTTTGAGGATCCATGTAGTGAGTGGATGATTCATATATCAGAGGAGGGAAAAACTTCAATTCCTTTGAAGTGCACTTGTTGAGAAACATGCCAAAAATGGGATTATTTTACAAGAAATTAAGATGTCACAGAAAGAGTTTAACAAGCTCCAGTGAGTGTGAGAATGAAAAGGTAAACCAAGAAAGAACCCGAAGGAGATGACATAGGAGAAAAAGCAAGAATTAGAATGAATATAGGGAATTATAAAAAAATATATAAATTATTATACAAAAATTTAGAAAGAAATGTGAAAGGAACAAAGAACAAAGATGTCGGGAAAACCCAGACAGACAGATTTCAGCAGTTACTCCCCAGGCTCAAACACAGCAACATGTACAAGCTACCAGAGGTGCGTCAGCGGAGAAGCACAGTCCACACAGTAGCAGGATATGGTACAAACATAATGAAATGGTAGACCAAGAAGGAACCTGAAGTAGATGGAAGAGAAGAACACGTGGTTTGGACTGAAATGGTTTCAACATTGAAAGAATTGAGGAGGAAAGACATTTGGGAGAAAAAATATATATATACCAAAGGAGGTTGAACAGTAGAAGGGCAGTTTGTATATCAAGAAACAGTATGTAAGCAAAATGAAGAGAATGATTCAATGAAAACTGGAATTACAATGGAAGAAGCGCAACATCCAGCCCGAGATAGGAAAGGGTGTAGAGTAGTTGATCGGGCCTTATGCTGCATAGCAGCTGGAAGATAAAGAATAAAGATAAGGAAATAGAAAAGAAAATATAGATCTGCGAGTAGTGTATCTATAACTCTCTACAGTTGTGTCAATGTGTGAACATCTTGTCTATTCATATAGATGTCTGTGCAGATGTAATCTCGAAGTATAGAATAATTTCCGTGGCTCAGGATGTGAGTAGAGCTGGTGCAGGAATGGGGATGCAGAATTGGCTATTTTCTGTATATAGAAAGACCCACCCACATCTCTCACCTGTAAATGGAGGGAATAGCCAATCAGCTCTCACCGAATCGACTACACCCAGGTGGGTCGGATTATATAAATGATTGGCCCCCTCCCATACTCCTCCAGCCCAAGTAGCTGCATAAAGCGACCCAAGAAGACTTACACAAGGTAAGTGCTAACGCTGTTTCGATCCCTTCCCAGAGTTCCTCAACAACTATAAAGACGTTCACACATTGTACATACATGGGAATGCCAATGCTATACACCCCCAATAAGTGATGAAACCAGTCTGGTAGCTGAGGAAAATATAGATCTGTTATGGATTCATATTGTTATGTATTTCAGAATCGGATCCAACTAATGCATACAATATTCAGGTCCTAAGACAGTTATTTCCATGAATGCAAGTCCAGAATAGACCCCTCCCCTTGTCTGGAGGGATTCTAACACTTTGATGCATTGGAGAAGGGTGTAGAACAGATTCCCTTTCTTATGGGATGGCCTTTTCATCTTTAGGACATGTTCATACATGCGAGATAGCTGTTAGCCCAATGGAGGCTTGTTCTACCCCCTTTCCATTGGGACACATTATTTCCACTTTGGACTTACAGGACATTTGATTAAGCAGACCGCGGGCTTTTCCTGAGGAGTTATTCTGTTAGTCAAATACGGCTGTGGATCATTTACCTCACTCACATCTCTTTCATTGACATTCAACACCCACCTCTCTTTAATCGACATTTGACATCCACCTTTTTCCATTGACATTTGACGCCCCGTTTGACAGCTCTATGGATGCTGGCTGGCTGGCTGTTGTTCATGTCAGGCTGAAAAGAGAGGTTATGGTTGTTGTTGACGTTTTGTGAGCGCTTCACGTTTTCGCTCGGTAATTCTGGCAAATGGCTGCTTTCTGCTGTTCGTCCAGCACCCCAAACATGGCATCATAAGCCAGGCCTGTGTTGATTTAGGGTTGCATCTCGCTCTGGTAAGGAAGGCATGATCGCGAGGTTGACAGTTGGTCACATGCAACGATGCGCCAATAGGCAAGGTGGATTTGGCTGACGTCTGTTTGAGGATCCGCCCACACTGGTCGCCTATAAAAAGGATGGGAGGACCGCTTTCCTGACAGTTTTTTGTGACAGCCGGTCATAGATGGGCGACGGTTCCTTTCAGCTCCAGTCAGTTTTGTGACAGCTGGTTACAGCTCCTCACAGCTCCTCACAGCTCCCCACAGTGCCTTACAGTTGTCCATTGGTTACGGCTCCTGATGGGGGGTAATGGTTGGACCGTTCTTGCTGGTTTTGCTCGTACCTGATTCTTGGCATCCCTGGTTCCTGGGGGTGATGACGTGACGTTGATTGGTGTTCGAGCCTGTTTCCGAGTGTGTGCACAGTGAGGCAGGGTGCTGGCGCTGGCAGTGGACCAAGGCACGCTCACACATTTTATTTGACGCATGACGACTTCTGCCTTGGTAAGCTGAGACCGGATTTCTTTCCTCCCTGAATGATCTACTGGGTACCTTGTCTCCTGTTTAATCGTTAAGTAAAGCATAGTGATAAGCATCTGCTCTTTGTCTGTTCTTCATTTGCTTGAGATTATTTTGATTTATTTGAATTTACCTATTTTCATCACAAAGAAATAAAAAGTTCTTCAGTTTATTTATTTTTTTCTTATTAATAAATCCCTTGTTGACGTTTCAACCTGTCCATGCTTGTCCTTTTCTTCCATTGATCCAGCATTGTCCGAACCTAGATAGACTGGGAGGTAATTACCAAACTAATTCACCTGTCATAGTCGGGACGCACTCGCGGAAAACGCTCGGCCGATCTACTTAAGATCGAATCAAGATAAGATTGGGGCATTGCCGACGGCGTGCTCCCTGTTCAGGAAGCCACGTGACCTCTAGTTAAACGGTGGACACTGGAACTCCTGGTTAACTGATTGGCATTCGTGGTTGTAGAGCAACCCACGTACCATGAAGTTAATTGTGAACGGTGGCCCCAGGTCCGGCTCTTCCAAGGAGAAACGAGGATTAACCCCCTCATAATACACGTGGCCATAACAATATATTGTTACGGACTCGGGGTCGGGACGAGAAGACCACTGGGGGGGGGGGGTGGAAGCTGTCTCTGGTTCCCACAAGAATCCCCAGAATCGCAGGCTGTCACACACGGATAACTCCGTAACACGGAGGGTCAATAACCGACCGTGAACACCAATAACGCAACCACGTGACTTGGGGTCCTCCGACGAATATCGGTTACCTAAAAATAATCATGTGACCTAATTACCGGGGGACATGCCCTCGGTACGCCTTGTCCGAACCGGATCACCTTTCCGGATCAGATGCAGCCAAGCGACGCTGCCAAGGAACGTACCGGCTAAAAGAACGGATAGTTGGGAATAAAGTCCCGGCTTGGCAAGGAAACGGACCATGCTGGATCAATGAAAGAAAAGACCAAAACGAGCTGGGAACATTTCTACACAAACATTTATTACAGGCAGGTGAGGAAAAATATGTGGCACAGTGAATAGATTTATTGTTGTGTGTAAGCAGGGATAGAAAGAAATGTGTGGTGTGATAACAAAACAAGCAACTTACTGAAGCAGACACAGAGCAGACTTATCCGGATACAATTCTTCTGCACTCTTAACTTAAACGAGGTCAGGCACCATGACACACACACACACACACACACACACACACACACACACACACACACACACACACACACACACACACACACACGAAGATGAGTTAATCTTAAGAAAGGAGAGGAGATGAGGCTAACTGTCTCGTAATACCTTGCACGGTTGACAAACCGTGCTCCTCAGTACGTTTTGGGGGAAGCTCCGCTGAGCGATCGAAGTTCGAGGGTTGGCGCATTGTCTCCTGCTTGATTACGATGTCGGCGCAGCAAATGCACCGATCCAGAAAAAGGGCAAGACCGTCAGGCGTGAGGGAGGAATTTTGGTGGAGCCAGGTGAGTGGGTTGTCCAGCAGCGAGAGGCAGCCGGGATCAGGCGGGTGGGTGGAGCCAGCGACGAGTGTGTGAAGAAGAAGATGGCATGAAGCAGACGCACGCACCACATGTGCCTGCTTCATTCACAATCCGTTATTTATAGGCCCTGCGGTGCAGGGCGGGGTGCCGTCCCGAAGTGATGCATCGTCACCCGAATCGGATGCTCCCATTGGGCCCCGAACACCACACTACCCGGCCGTTATGGCCAGAAGTGGCCTCACTGGTGCATCCGGTGATACCTCACTGAGCTGTGGAATCGTCTCGCTCCGAACCCCGCGATATGAATCTCTCCACACCGAACTCCCGGGCCATGCTCCGGTGACTGGCCGAGGGCCGCGCCGGTCCCACATGCCTACTCGGGCACTCCCGGCACGCTGCGGTTGGTGCTGTTCAATGTGCTTGCTTCATCCATACGCCATGCGGCCCGGGCGATCCGGGCCGTACAGCATGCATCTACTTGGTGGCAGCTGCGTCCACGCGGAGGTGCGTGAAGATGTCTGCCGTCCATGGCAGATATTGTTGGCCGTGGTGGTGAGCAAAAAATCCACGGTAAGACACCATCGTGAAACAGCGCAGACCCGAACAAAGATATGCGCCATGCGCGTCCTGTACAATGTGATGGTAAGATACCATTGTAATCAGCGCGCAGACCCGAATGAAGAGGTGCGCTATTTGTGCCCCTTACTGTACGATGATAAATTACCATGGGGCTGCATGTGGGTCTGCCATTGGGCATGCGGTTATCTTTCACAGTGGTGATCTTCACAGGTGGAGGTGTGCGTGGTGCCTGCCCTGATCTGTGTCATGGATTGAAGGAAAGGATTGGATATAATTATTAGATGCAAAAATGGGTTGAAAAGAAAAGAAAGCAGCTAGTGCATTCTGTACAGCATTGGCGTTTAGTGTTTGGTTCTACTATCTCCCTTGACGCCGTATTCTCACAGCGGAGCCGTCGTGTCGGTTATGTTTCTTCTGCCCTCCGCGAGAACACATTCTTATTATGGAGGATGTTGCTGTGGTTTTCAGAAGCGGCTGTCTGGGTGCGGTGCGTGGTTGGATTTATTTCAGGAATAAGAGGAAAAGAGTTGGAATGAAGATAAAGATATAATCAGACCTAACTGTGAGACACACACAACACACTTCGCCCATTTGACCCATTAGACATGAGGGAGAGGTCTAACTGCACATATATTAATGAAATAACTGTCTGGGGCTTACTGTATGATGGACGCCATTGCCTTGGAGGCTGAACCGCAACAATATTAACTCAGTAGTTTGTGCAAGTGCAGAGGATTTTTTTCCCACACCTGCTTCGTTCTCTGCCCCCCTCCCCCGCAGTGCCGCGCTGCCTTCTCCCCCCCCGCACTGCCTTTCCTTCCCCCCCCCCCCGCACTGCCTTTCCTTCCCTTCTCTCATGCTATCTCTCTCTGAGGTCGAGAAGAGGAAAGAGTGTCAAAGAATGTGCCAATTGGCCAAACGAAAGCTCTTTCTATGTTTTTTTTTTTCTTTAAATAATTATATTAGTAGTCAGAACTGCTGCTCGGATCAATTCAGTTTTCATATAGCAATGAATCGCCAGATCATGGCAGCATAGTCGAGAAGTACGCATTCTCGCTCTAAGCTGTCTCGCCTGGGTTCGTATCACAACTCGGCTCTGAACTCATCCCAGTGTTTTACAGGCAGGATGATTCATCAATGTGTGCACCGTCTCTTGGATGGACGTTCAGCTGGGCATCGCATCTGCCGGAATACCCCCTCCTCCTCTCCCTCCCTTCACTCCCCCCTCCTCTCACTCCCCACTCCCTCTCTCACCCCATCACACCCTTCTGCCTCTCACCCCCTTTTTTAAGAAGCAGAAGGTGCTTCCAACCAAAAGTAAAACACTAGATCGACCGCTAATTTGAGCAAATAAAGCGAGAGCAGACCTGGTCTCAGGCAGCGTTTCGCCAGCTTCACAGCCGGCTTCCTCAGGCACAATAGACCCCGAGCCTCAGCACGTGTCTGGTTTTTACTTCGATATAACCGCTCATTTCCGGTCACGTGCTGGTGTTTGAGGTCAAATGGAGAAGTGTTTTTTATTTAATTTTGCTAAAGCAAAAACAAACGTCAAATCACAAAATTGAAGGTGTGCTCTGCTCTTTCTTTGTTTTTACTTGCACGTTATCTGGTGTTGTTTGTGTCTGGGTGAGCACGTGTGTGCGCTTGTTGTTTTTGTGTTTCCGGGGCACGACCTTGGCTGGTTTCGTGTCCAGGTTGGCGATGATGAGGTGTTAGTTGTGCGAGTGTTGGGGTTCTCGTTGGGTGTTGTGCACACGTAGATGTGGTGTTTGGGATTGAGTGTTGTTTGTTTGCTCACCTTATCCAGCTTTTGCCATTTGCATTGTAGGTGTGTATTGTGTGGGTATGCCCACCGTCTCCCCAATTAGACCATCCTTCCGGCTCTTCACATGCCATGCTTCCAACATCAATTTCTGTCGTTTGTTAGATGTAGCGTCTCGGACACGGATCCCATCATAGTCAACTTTATAGTCAGATTGCAGGCAAAGACGTGCTATGGCTGACTGAGTCAACTTTCCAAGCCGAATTGCTCTATTATGTTCATCTTGCCATTGTTTTAAATTTCTTCCAGTATAATTGGTCACAGTCTTTGCATGATGAATGGTAAACTACTCCTGATTTATCACCAGTTGGTATTGGGTCCTTTAGTTTTGAAATGACATCACAGATGGTGCGTAGAGGCTTGTAGGCTACGCCAATCCGTAAGCCACATACTATCCTGCCAATCCTTTCAGAAATGCCCAGATAGTATGGCAGTACACAGTGTCCAAGTGTGTCTGGCTCCTTCCGTTCTGTC
>NC_140961.1:49082350-49162350 GCF_056783735.1 Eptatretus burgeri
GTTCAAGCTGGGACAAACTAACCCCTGTTAGTCTACAGTGCAAAAAAACCAGTCGGGGTTCGATGGAGAGAGCATAAAGCAACCCAGAAAGAGGGCAACCTTGTCTCATTCCCCTGTTAACAGACAAAGGTGCAACAAGTTCATTGTTTATCTTAAGCACACTATAAATATTATTGTATAGTATTTTAATATAAGAGATGAAGGTTGAACCAAGTCCAAACCGCTCAAGTACTTCAAAAAGGTACCGATGGTCAACACGGTCAAAGGCTTTCTCCTGATCAAGTAGAAGAAGTCCTAAATATTTAGGGCTTTCCTTGCACAGTTCAATGATGTCTCTCACAAGGGAGATGTTGTCATAGATGGAACGTTTTGGGACACAGTAACATTGGTCTTCTTTCAACAACGAGGATAAATAAGGAGTAAGTCGCGATGCCAGGGCTTTTGAAAATATCTTATAGTCCGTACATAACAGGGAGATAGGACGCCAATTTTCAATACTCAGCATGTCTCCCTTTTTTGGGATGAGGGTAAGAAGAGCTCGCCGGCAACTCCGAGCTAGCTCTCCAAGCTGGCAGCTTGCGTTCAAGGTGTTAATGAGTTCTGGACCCAATAAGTGCCAAAACTTCTTGTAAAATTCGGTTGTAAGTCCATCCAATCCAGGTGCTTTCCCAATGGCAAGGCCGTGCAGGGCAGTGCCAAGTTCATCCAAAGTAATGGGTCTTTCCAGTTGGGAACGCCCATCTTCCCACAACACTGGCAGGCCTTCGGAGATAGAGGCGACACTGACAGGATTTATTTGTTCCATTGAATATATTTTCGAAAAGTATTCCTTCACGAAAAGTTTGATTTCTGATTGTGTAAAGGTAATGGATGAGTCTGCTAATCGCAGCTGAGAATGCTGTTTACTGGGAAGACGTTTCTCTGAGGAAAAGAAATACTTGGTTGGTACGTCTGCCTCATTCAGGTGCCGCACCCTCATCCGAACTAAGGCACCACGTGCATTCCTCTCGGTTATTTCCTTTAATAAGGACTGTTTCTCAGTTAAGGTTTTTTGTGTGTTGCTATTATTTTGTCCGATGACCCGTTGGAGTTGTAAAATCTCGAACTGTAATATTTTCTTAACTTCATGGTCAGCCCTTGTTGAGAAAAAACGATACTGTTGACAGAACCCTTTAATTTGGGTTTTTACTAAATCCCACCATATCAACGGGTTCACGGAACAGCTTAACTTCTGTTCTAGGAGAGCCGGCCAGAAGGATTCAAAGGCCTGAATGAAGTTGAGGTTTTCTAGTAAACTGTTATTGAATTTCCAATGAGAGCTCCCTGGACATGGTTTAGAGAGTTGAATAAAGACTCGAGCTAGGGAATGGTCGGAGAAACCAGAAGGCACGATATCGGATTTATAAACTCCATGTAATAAATGAGAATTTACATAGATGCGATCAAGCCTCACAAGTGAGATGTGGTTGTTTAAACAACAACACCATGTATAAGACTGATCAGAAGGGTGCTGCACGCGCCAAATATCATGAAGATTATATTTTGCAATGATGTTTGCAAAACGTTCTGCGGTACATGGTTGGGGTTCCGGTCACATGAAGCATTAGCAGTACAGTTAAAATCGCCACCAATAATTAGACAAGTCTGCAAATCCAGTGTTTGCAGGAATTTTCTCAGTTCGGCAAAAAAGGAGATCCGCTCATCATTTTTGCTTGGAGAGTACACATTGAGAATTGTGAACTTGATCTGATTGATCGAGAAGGTCACGGAGGCAAGGTGTCCATCAATAATACTCATAAATTTAAGGCAGGACGGATGGAAATGTTTCCCGAAGACAAACGTGATGCCTGCCTTCGACGTGGAGTTGTTACTGAAGAAACATTCCTTGTCCATAAATAGTCGCCACTGAGCCTGAACAGATCAGACAGCATGGGTCTCTTGTAACAAAGCTATGTCGAGACCGTTGACCTCTACCAACTGTTTAATTTGGACCTTGCGGAGCGGACTCCCACCATCATTAACATTTAATGTTCCAATATTGAAACTGGCCATGAGGAAAATAATAGCTTCTAAGAATAAGATCAGAAGCGGGATCATTGATTCGGATCCCTTTTCGCCTTGGCAATCAGTTTTTTTAAGCGGAGACAGTGTGTCTGGTGGAAACCGAATAAGTCAGGCTTACGTACGATAGCCTGAGCACACTCGAGGAAGGACGGTAGATCTGGAAAGTATTCCGTCAGGTTTATATTGCGTTTCCTGTATGTATTTTGTAAGAAGAGTCTTATTTGTTCGGGGGGGGGGCGGGGGGGTAGGACCTTGACTGGTCGGCTTCTCCACCGTTTCCACTTGACTGTTGCTGTTTGCTTCCTCCAGGTCAGATTCGTCAGAGTCGGTTTTAGTTTCCGAGTCACACAAGTTTGTACTGTCCTGCATATCGATACTGTCGTCAGTATTGATACACGGATCTGTACTGGTTACCAGGTCTATGTGCTCTTCCATTGTGGGAACATCTCCTGGTGAAGTAATGGAAATAATCGGGGGAGTTGATGAAACAGAAACACCATCAGTGGATGTAGCGATATCGCTTCCCTCAAATGTAACAGTGTTATCGACCTCCAACGGTGTGGAGGTATACAGTACTTTGGGGGTCTCTCGTAAAACATCCATTTTAACATTTCCTGTGTTTCCAGCTTCACCACGTGATGGACTGGGAGCAGTAACAGGGTTAACATTTGTTTCACTATTTCCCACTGACAAGGATTTAGGGTTAACATTTGTTTCACTAATTCCTACTGACAAGGATTCAGGGTTAATATTTACCAAAGTGACAGCAGGTTCATCACAAGTGGTCTGTGTATCACCGTCAATGGACTTTCCAATAGGAGAGTTTTTAACGAGTGAAACAGTTTTTTTCACTGCAATAACAGGTAAAGTGGTCTCTGTAAGGGAGACGTCTCTGTCCTCACCGGCAAGTAGGCTGAACTTGTTGGTCGTAGGTACCGGGGTCCGGGTCCATTCCGGGTCCATACCGGGTAAGCCTTGTAGAGTGACGTCAGTCACAACTGCAGGAACATTACCGACAGATTCCTCGTTTGTAAATGCTCCTTTCTTCTAGGTTAAACGACCATCAGGTAAAGTCTTTCTCTTCCTTGATGGAACGACGGTGAAACCATCCCAAACATTCCTTTTGCTGTTTAGACTATCGGGCTGAGAAGACTGGGCCTTATTACCGGACACGGGATTCACTTCCTTCACATTCGATGAAGAGAAGAAGAAGAAGAAGAAGAAGAAGAAGAAGAAGATGTATTCTTGTTGACGATGTTTGTTTCATCGTTCGACGAGGTTGACTTTGGGCAAGATCGTTTCAAGTGTCCGAAATTACCACATTCGAAACATTTCAGGGTGTCAGTGGTTACGTAGACTTGGTAATCGTGATTATCAATTTTGAGTTTTAAAACGATATTCAAGGTTCTTTCAGCGTTAGAGGGAGGAAGCACCACATAAGCTTGTCTCGAAAAAGACATCACATGCTTCGTCCGATCGTCCTGGCTACGTAAAGGTAATATGGTGAATTGAGAAACCACAGAACCATAACGAGATCCTTCGGAGATCAGCGTCTGATTCCTCAGGAAAGGAGGAGCGTTCGAGATCATGACTGTCACGGCCGGTGTGTCCAGAGAGGAGACGAGCACAAAATGTCCGTCATCTGTTGATAGTCTGGTAGATACGATTTCGTGAACCAGTTCTGTCTCAGACACGAAGATAACCACACGTTTGTTCATTCGTGAGGCTGCACGAACTTTGTGAGTACCGACGATGTTTCCCGTAGCGATAACGAGATCCTCGACGCTGACGTCGTCGGGCGGGACACAGACGACGCCATGTTTTCGTGTTAATGCTTCAAATGCCGAATAACGGGAATACAAAGTCATGTTTAGGAAGGGGGAGGAGGGGCGATTGCTCTCGTGCAGTAATTAAATACGAGCAGAGACAGGGTTCCAAAGGAAATAAACACAGCTACAGTGAGAAAAAAAAACGATCAGTTGAAGGGCCGGGATGGGCCGCCAACTAAAAGCTATCCACACGAAGCTGTGGGCTCTTTCTCTCTCTATCTCTGGGAAAATGTATGTGAGGAGAGAACAGGGGAAAGGGGAGGGAAGGGGAAGAGATGAACCGAAGGGCAAACCGTGAAATAACAAAGACAGATGGGCGGGTGGGGTGGGGTGACAACGGCGCGAGGGAAGGCCGGAGCGCGAGGTCTAACGAAGAGGGGAGGGAAGAGGGGAGGGTGGGAGCACAAATAACGATGCGTAGAAGGAAACAAAGGAAGGGAGGTGAAAAACGATGTGAAAGGGGATAGAAAGATGCAAAAACAGGGCAGATCACAGCTCACCAAGACCACTCAACCGCCATGACACTCCACTCGACTCACCAACAGCCAGCAGGGAGAGAGAGAGAGACAGAGACAGAGACAGAGAGAGAGAGTGAGAGAGTGAGAGAGTGAGAGAGTGAGAGAGTGAGAGAGTGAGAGAGTGAGAGAGAGAGAGAGAGAGAGAGAGAGAGAGAGAGAGAGAGAGAGAGAGAGAGAGAGAGAGAGAGAGAGAGAGAGAGAGAGAGAGTGAGTAATTTGTGCCTTAGTGATTGAAATATTCTCACTTGAAATAAATACCGAAATGATTTGTTGTCATAAATCATTGAGTTATGCACATCTTTACCCTACGCACATGAAGCAAAAAGTGGAATTAATCAATTGGTTCAATTTGTTTGTCTGTCTATATGTCCGCAAACGTCAGTTTATGATCGAGAAACATCTTAATTTCAATTGAATGTTTTACTTTGAATATGAATCGGAAAACAAACTTGTTGTTTAACAGTAATTTGGTTCTGAATTTGTTCCGATTGTGTATGCACAGAGAGGAGTAGGATAATTTTGCATGGCTGTTTCTGCCTGTCTGGGAGTCAAACATAAGTCTTCCTTATCTTATAGTCAACCAAAATTGAGGATCAGTCCAAACAGAAAATTTACTATTTTCTGTGATGTCATAAAGGACACAAACAACAGGCATGGAGAATGAATGTAATGTATTAAATCAGGTGGTGTAAAAGACACTGTTATGGTAAAAGACACTGTCTTTTGTAAAAGACAAAAAAATGGTTTTTATACAACCTCCAAAATCTATTTCAGTTGAAATATATACTTGCACTGTAGAACACAAATCACCTTATTGGCTTAATTCAAAACCGTGGACAAAATATTTGGGCATTTTACATCATCTCAACCAATCAAATCTGCCGCTTGCAGATCCCACCCATGTCCTTTCTCAAAACTGCATGGGGTAAGGTGTTCTATGAACTCTTTAGTTACTTAACGTTGTTAAATTGTTAACTTAACCCGAACTTCACTTGCAGTTTCAATGCCCGCCGACTTCGCTGGGCAATGTCAGTGGTGTTTGCTCTGGAGGAGATCAACCAACACCCAAGACTTTTACCAAACGTGACCCTGGGATACGTCATATTTAACTCTTGTTTTGGGATGTCACGGGTCGAGGACGCAATGTTGCGTTTCCTTGGGCCATCTGAAGCAAATGTGGTGAATGGTGAAGGTGATGGAAAATGTCCCTTATCTGCTGTTCTTGGATCATCTGGGTCCACACTCTCAGCTGCCATGAACCAACTGTTGGCCTTGCAATCGGTTCCACAGGTATTTATGCTTTTGTTCCGTTTTCTTGTTTGCACGTATAGGTCTATCTGTTTGTGTTAGTCTGCTGGATATTTGCTATTCATTTGCATATTTATCTATCTCTCGATCCTTATTTCCCATCGTGTTCTGGCAGTTATCTGATATACACTTGCAGGACATTGGATTAAGTTTTGATACTTGGTCCGAAGTACTTAGAACTGCTTGGCCTCACCAACAGCCATGGTCTGCTGAGTTGATCGTGCTAATGATGACCTTCAAAATCAGTCTGTTTCAGTCATGCCATGTACCAGGATCAGTATAAAGAGGAACACAAATGAAATGCAACACAAGAGAAAAGGGCATATGGGAAAAAATGAAATGAATTGTGGGACAATACAGCATACATGGCAGGGATGGCTCCAGTTCTGGGTACATGGTCCTGTACCGGATAAAGTCAGAATGTTTTTTGTTTTTTTTCATGTTACAGCTGTGGCCAGCACACCAAGGGGGAAAGCATTGAAAGGACAATGTTGTTTTTAGTTGATTCGACATTTTCCATTCGATGATGTTTGTTGGGATGGAAAGTGTTGAAGAGTTGTGTTGTGTTCTGCATCAACAATAAAGTTACAAATCCAGCTGCAGGTTGTTTTTATGATGTCACATTCGAGCACATAATTTGGATAAGGTATGCAAGTTGAAAATAAAATGTTAGTTTTCGACAAACAATGTGGTACAAACTCCATTTCCTGGGTACCGTGAAACCCTGACATTCACGGATTTGACGTTTGCGGATCCCACGTATTCGCAGTTAAAAAAGTCTGAACTGCTTCTACATTTGTGACTATGTGCTTCGCGTATTCATGGTTTTTGCGTGTGCAAAAACCATCTCTCAAAAGCCGTGCATAACACAGTTCTAAAACCATCTCCCACCATCCATGCATAAACCATCCCCCACCAGCCATAGCATGCATAACAGTTCTAAAACCATCTTTCAGATGTGCATAAACCATCTCCCAAAAGCAGCACGCATAAAACGGTTCTAAAACCATCTCCCACCAACTGTGCATAAAGCAGCTCTACGCACTCATTAAACCATTACCCACCACCATTGGTCACACTACCCACCCCTCCTCCATATAATATACCCACAACCCCTGCATGACTATTCATGTGCAGCATGTCCTGGGTCTCATTCTTTATTCTTGTCCTGCTGCCTTGACCTGCTGGGATTCTTCACGCTCGTGGACTTTTTTTGTACATTGTTTGATCATGGGTCCTAAATGTACGAGTAGTGCAGGAGAGGTCTGCGCTCAAGAGGCAGAAAAAAGACGAGCTTGACCTGGAAAGTGGAGCTGTTTGACTGACTATCAAGAGATGAGAATGCGGCATCTGTGGGCAGGTATTATGGCGTGAACGAATGACTTTGCGCAACATGAAGAAAAACAAGGCGATTCACGAAAGTGTCGCGGCGAGTGTAGTACCGAGCACCAAAATGGTTATCCAGGTTAGGGATGTTCACATTGAAACAATGGAGAAGGTATTAAATGTATGGTTAGATGACAATGCCCAGAAAAACGGGCCTTTAAGCAGACCTCTGATTCGTGAAAAAGTGAAGCACATGAATGATCATGTGGCTGGTGCCGGAGGCGCTGCAAACACGAGTGATGCGAGTACGAGTGGCCCCAGTCCCTTACATGCTAGCAGGAGATGGTTTGACCGCTTCAAGAAGCAGTATAGTCTCCACAATGTAAAGCTCACAGACGAGAGTGCCTCAGTGGACCACGAGGCAGCTGAAACATTCCCTGCTTAACTCGTGCAGCTTATCGAGGAGAAGGAGTATCTACCAGAGCAGGTCTTCAATGCAGATGAGACTGGCCTGTTCTGGAAGAAAATGCCCACGAGAACATTCATCACAAAGTGAGAGAGGACAGCATCTGGATTCAAGGCTGCCAAAGACCGGATATATCTTCTCCTCTGCAACAATGCCAAAGGGCACTGCATGATGAAGCCGATGATGATGATGATGTTCCCTAAATCCACATGCTCCCAAAGGCAAAAACAAGCAAACTCTACCTGCGTTTTGGAGGGCAAAAAAGAAAGGCGTGGGTCACAGCTGCCATCTTTATGGATTGGTTCCACAACTGTTTTTCCCCTCAAATAGAGAGGTACCTGGCAGTAAGGAACCTCTCCTTAAAGGTCCTCATGCTGGTGGACAACACTCCAAGCCACCAGGAGGTGCTGAAGCCTGAAGGTGGCACATCTCAATACCGAGGTCATCCTCCTGCCACCTAACACCACCTCTCTGATCCAACAACTCGACCATGGGGTAATTTCAACGTTTAAAAAAAACTTTAAACACCTTCCCAACCTTCCGTTGCATCATGGATGCGATGGAGTCCGACCCCCAATTTACCATCAAGAAATGTTGGAAGGACTTCAACATAGAGTACTGCATCAGCACCATCAAAGACTTTCTGGACGAAGTCAAAGCCTCCACCATCAACTATTGCTGGCAAAATATATGGCCTCAGGCATTCAGCAACTTCAGAGGCTTTCCCGACACCACAGAAGATAGGTGGAAAATTGCCGGGTTGGCACAGGAGATTGGAGAGGAAGGCTTCGATGATATGGAGCCAGACAAATTGGAGGAGCTAATCACTTCATATGGCGAGGATCTGACTGAGGAGGAGTTGGAAGCCATTATCAAGGTTTCTGAGGAAGATGAGGAGGAGGGCAATGAAGAGGTGGAAGAGGTAGCGAGGCCCAACCTGACAGTCAGGTTCCTGGGTGAGGTGCTGCAGGATATGAGGGCAGTAGCTGACAGGTTGCAAAATGCCGACCCACTGATGGAGCGGTACCTCAGGTTTAAAAGGAAAGAGGAAGTTGGATAATGTTTTGCAGCCATCCAGAGAGCTATACAGCAACCTGTAGCACTCAGCAATACAGCTCTCAATCACCCATTGCTTTCACTATCGCCCCTCCACCTCAACACCTTCAGCACCCTCGTCTGTATCTACTTCGGTGCACAACTCATCAGGGTCCTCACCTGTGTCCCCTTCAGCATCCTCACCTACATCCCCTTTAGTGTATGACTCATCAGTACCCTCAACTGCATCATCTTCAAAGTAGTTCACCGAGTTCACTGGATTCTAACTCACCATCATCATTATCATCGTCACATCAAAAGTTACATGCTGTGTTCATAAAATTTTAAAACTTTCCCTGATGAATCAGGAACCGCCGAGAACCTATCCCCCTTTTCCCATTGAAACAATTCCTTGACATTTGCAGATTCGACGTTCGTGGTATTTTTCAAGAACGTATTCCCCACGAATGTCAGGGTCTTAATGTATTTAATGAAACTGCCTGTTTATTCCAATCACTCAGAATCCGAGTGTCACTGACTCTGCGACTAGGGGTGTGGTTGCTTCCTTATTGTGGCGTGGTCATTTGAGTGGTCGCGACACACAAAATATGTATTGAAGTCATCATGTAGTCAGAGTCTTGGGAATTATAAACCTTTGAGACCCCCAAAGGCTGGTGATGATTTTTAAAAATCAAACTCTAATTTTGTCATTCAGGTGAGTTATTTATCATCGTGTGAGTGCCTCAGTGACAAGCAGCGTTTCCCGACATTCTTCAGGACAATCCCCAGTGATGCCTACCAGGTGAGAGGACAGATACTGATTGTACCTTTGTTTTGAATTGTTCAATGACTTACCATCGCCGAAGAATGTGAAAGTGTTAATGTATTTAATCGCATCTCTGACCTAAAAAAATTTAAAACCCCAGTATGCTATAAATGTTCGCTTTCCATCAACTATTCTTTTTTTCCAACTTCAGTGCCAACTCACCCCTCTCACACCTCACTCTCAAAGCAACCATCACACTCTTCTCCCTCCAAGTCTCCCTCTCACCTCTCTCAAAAACTCCCCCCTCACTTTTCTCCCTCAACTCTCCCCATTCACCCTTCTCTCACCATTCACCCCCTCACTCACCCTTTTCAAAGTTGCCCCCCCTCTCATCCACAAAGTTTCCTCCTTCCCCTCCCCTCTCACCTCCATCTCATCACTCCACCTCCTCAAATCCTCAACTGCCTTCTACCCCCTCTCTTGTCCCCCCTCTCCCCCAGCACCACAGAGCCTTTTCTCCTCCTCATCTGGCCCCCTCCCCTAGCTATTTTGCAATCCCCCACACTCTTTCAACAACTCTCCTTACCTCCCCCCCACCTCCCCTGTCCTACCCTCCCCTCCCCTCCCATCCCCTGCACCCAAAGCCTCCTTCACTCCCTCTTCATTAACAGTGTGGACCTCAAATATCTGGGGCCCTCGCTCAAACTTTACAGATCTTTCCATACAGGTTGCCACTGACAAACCAGACATAATCTGCCTCACAGAAACTTTCCTCTCTCAAGACATCTCTGACTCCCAAGTATCTCTCCCTGGTTACTCCCTCCTCCGGTTTGACAGATCTGAAACTTTTCCTGGTGGAGGAGTTGCTCTCTTCATCAAAGACTCTATTCTTCACTCTCCATGCCCTGCCCTCACTCCCCCACAACCCCAAGAATACCTTTGGCTACGGCTTCCCTCCACTCCCACTGCATGTTTATATGTGTACTATACCGTCCACCACACAGTGATGACTCCATCTACACCTCACTATCTGAAAACATGGACCAACTTCTATCTTCTCATCCAAACTCTCTCTTCCTCATATGTGGTGACTTAAATTGTCATTGAAGAGACTGAAGGAACTTTGCTGTTCTCCGCCTGTTCTTGCATACTTTGATGTTAACAAACCAGTCGAGATTCACTGTGATTCTAGCCAAAGTGGACTTGGTGCAGTTCTCTTACAGGACAATTGACTTGTCGCATACAGTTCCAGAAACCTTACAGAGACGGAGAAGGAGATACGGTATGCACAAATAGAGAAGGAGATGCTATCGATAGTTCATGCCTGCAAGAAGTTTCATTGTTATATATTTGGGAAACCAGTCATCATCTACAATGACCATAAGCCTCTGGAAATGATCGCCAAGAAGCCGTTGCTGTCTGCACCAATGAGACTGCAGAACATGCTACTACGATTGCAATGGTATGACCTCAACATTCAGTACAGAAAAGGGGAGGATATGCAACTTCCAGACACACTTTCTAAAGCATACCTGCCAGATACTCATTCAGAACTAGACAACTTGGAGCATCTTTCAATGCTGGGCTTTCTATCTGTCTATGACGAGAGGTTCAAAAAAAAAATCTTCAAAAAGTGACTCAGTCAGAACTCAATCATTTCCAGTCCATGATTCTTGATGAATAGCCTTGATGAACTGTATGCAACAGACCATACTGGAATTCCCGGAGTGAACTTTTGGTTATAGATGGCATCATGTACAAAGGCATGCAAATTGTCGAACCACCTACTCTGAGACTCCGCATGCTGAGCCCGATTCACGAATCACATCTTGGGATAGTCAAATGTAAGCAACGAGCTAGGGAGGTTATATTCTGGCCCTCCATGAATGTGGACATAGAGCAAACTGTCCAGAATTGTTCCAAGTGTGCAGACTATCAAACTGTCCTGCCTGCTGAGCCCCTGAAACAGACTCCAGCACCGAATTTACCTTGGAGTGACATTGGGACAGACCTATGCCAGTTTGATGCGAGGACATGCCTGATAACGGTTGACTATTACTCCAAATTCATTGAGATGGATGAAGTGAAGGATTTACGCTGCAGTACAAGTCTTGAGTGGCTAAAAGCACAGTTTAGTCGACATGGTCTACTGGAGACTGGACAGAGTGATAATGGGACTATGTACAACTCACAACTTGTGAGGAAATTTTGCAAAGATCATGGAATCATTCTTCGAATGTCCAGTCCCAGATATTCATGTTCAAATGCAGAGGTAGAGAGGGCTGTACAAACAGTAAAACGACTCTGGCGAAAATCTACAGACAAGCACCTGGCCTTGCTGGATTATCGCACAATGCCATTGGAAGACACTCGTCTATCACTGGCTCAACAACTGATGGGAAGATATCCGAGGAATACCCTTCCCATTGCCCGAGGTCTTCTAGTGCCGATAGCTTATGACCGTTATGCTGCAAAAAGGGACTTTGACCTGGAAAAAGCAAAACAGAAGTGCTACCATGATCGTCACTCACTCTAAGATCTTCCACCATGACAACAGAATGATGAAGTTAGAATGGAGCCTCCTTCGGGTTCCAAAAGGTGGATGCCAGCTGTGATTGTGAGGCAGAATTCTGAGCCATGTTCGTATGTTGTTCAGTCCCTTGAAACAGGTGACATCGCCGTAACGGTTGACATTTATGTAAGAGCACCAGTGTAGCCAATGAGGGTGTTACTCTCGATCGGTCTTTCGTTGATACTGATAACGCTTCCAGTGAGGCCCATGATGGCTCAAGCTGTTTGTCAGACATGACTGTAGATCAGACATGACATCAGACTGTAGATCTGGGTGAGCCATTCGTCAGTGTCTACAGTGTCACCCCGTCAGTGTCTACAGCTCGCTCATTTACCCCATGCGTAACTCGTACTCGAAGTAGTCGTATCAGTCGTCGCCAAACAGACTTGTGATGACCTTAACTGTAAATGTTATCTTTCTTAAGTTTGGATGTTTCCTCACACTGAATTGGATTTGATTTGTTGCAAGGTAATGTCGATTGAAGTGTTTGATCTGTTGTTTCATTTTGGGACTGAGTTGGACTTTGCAAGCTATCGATGCTTCCATTTATTTTACGATCTCTGATTCTATTTCTCTCACTGAATTGGTTTGAGTTCCGTACTATTTACTCATGAAAATAATTATCTGTTCAATGCTCTTGTCGATATTGAAGGGGAAGATGTAATATATGTTTGAAGTGCCTGCAACTCAGAAACAACTTTAGTGTTGTTGTTGCTGTTGGTTATCTGAACGGAACTAGAAAAATAAAGGACGCAAGTAGGGTGAATATACTGATTCTGGCTCACTTTTCCCCATGTAAATGAATGGGGGATTTTCAGCGATTCATATTTTTTTCCCTAAAAATAAACCCCCTTTTTATCCCAAGGTATATTTATTTGTCTCCCCCTTTTAACCTGGGGACACTTTTTTTTTCAAATAACCCATGCAATAAGATAAAGATTTGTTCAAGTACTAAAGTGGTAATATGATTTGTTAAAGGTGATTCGAAAGAAATATCTGAAACGTCTAAGCCTTGGGACACTCTTTATCAAATAACCAATGCATATTGTTTAGCTCACTCATTGAACCTATAAAGATTTGTTCATTCTCAAATTCCTTCAATAGTTTAATTTTCTTTGCACAATAATCCCCATCTAAAATATTGAAAAACAAAACATTTGAATCTTTATATTTTTTAAGATACCCCTTTTGTGCCATTACGAAATGATAAACTTCTCTTAATGCTCTTGTTTGACCACCTCCTGAGCCACATATCATTTTGAGATTATAGTAAATTGTTTTTTCATTGTTCAATTGATAACCATCAAAGTTTTCAGTCCATTCAAGGATATTCATTTTTTTCTTTACATCTTCTAACTTACTACTTTTTAAATTGATTCGCTTATTTGTTTTATTTACCTTTGTTTTAGTTATTTTTTCAATAAGACTTATTTGATATTTTTCACATTCATTGTGTTTTCCATTTATATACCAAGACTGAGATTTTCTCCACTCTTTAGTTTGATTAATACTTGGTTTGACCATTTATATATTGCGAAAAAACGCGGCGGTAGCCCTTAAAAAACCCGAACCCATCTTCCCATCGTTAAAACACAATCTATTTTATACACTCTATCATACAATATCCATATGGAACACAATCTATTCCATTATCTAAAATAAATCTCTTATCATCAAAGGCTCCTAATGCCTTTTTATTTACTTCTTCACTATATATGTTATGTTCATAACTTCTTATTGTATTAATTTTCCTATATTCTTCTTTCTTATTTATCAAACAATTATAATAATTTCTAAAAGTTATTGATTTCTTTATTACATATTTCTTTATTCCCTTTAACCTCTTATCAATCTGATCACCATACTTATAAGCATATGCCTTTGCTCTCAATCCAATAAACTCACTCATTACTTTTCCACCCAACTCATCCTTAAACTTACCAATAACCTTTTAATTCTTTTTGGAAAATAACTCACTCTTCTTGCTGAAATTACTTGTATCATATACTCCAATATTTTTTCTTCATATCTTTATAAACATCATCAGTTTTTATATCTCGGATAAAACTATCAGTGTCCATATACAACAATGAAACATTTTCGCCATACTCTTTCTTTAAGTCATTATACAAATAATCATACATCAATATCTTTGATAAATCAAGAACTGCTGTTCCAATATAAATTGGTTTATCCATTACAATACTTTCCTTTTTCATATGAATAGCAGAAAAGTTCTCTGAAAAAACCTCTTCTCTCTCAAAACTTGGTTTATTTATCAATCTCGAAGCTTCTTTCCAAGATGTTGCGAATCTAATGTTTTGCCTGTTTCTAACATTTTCCATAGTCTTTCCAAATACAGCATTATTCATTAATTTATAAAAGTCCCCTTCAAATTTTACTTTTGTATTTGCTCTCATATCTGTATTGAATTGAATATACTTTTCACCCAAGGACTTTGTTTAAATTTTAAAACTCTATGAATTTTAGCTACTCTCAATCCTTCTCTCAAAAACTGTTTTAAGCTTCTCTGATGCAAAACATATCCCTCTTTATCATAGAATGTTGTTAATAACTTTTCTGTTGATTTGCCTTTAATATTAAAACTTTTATGATAATCACTGAACCATTCTTTCTTTGGGGTTTCTTTCTCACATGCAAAAGGAAGGTCTTTATGCTTATTATGAAGATCACTCGGGTACCTCAAATCAACTTCAAAATAATAACCTTCTTCTTCGTCATTCAATTCCTCTTGAGAAGAAATAACAATATTCATCAAAGTCTTTTCATAATCCTTTTCTTCCACCCACTCTAATTTACCATAAGGCAGAGATTGAGACATTGCCCATCCATATAAATTATTAGCATCAAAATACATCAAATAATTACTATCTTTTTCACTACCATAATTTGGAAGATATTTATTATTTGCTTTAGCATATCTTTTTGAACATACTTGTGATATTCCACCTCTCTTGGACTTTTCAATCATCAAAAGCATATCAACATCACTGATTAAATCTATATCTTGTTTTGTCATTTTCAACATTGCACTCCAAGCTAAACCAGGAGCTGTGAAATAGTGGGCAGGATCTAATCCATAACAATTTTTATTTATGACAGAGTGATCTAAAAGCTTCAAACACATCAGCTAACAATAAAACATCTGTTTTTAGATATAAATCATGATATTCTCCAAGGTTCTTTATCTTAAATATTTTCCATATTTCTTGTGCGTGTTTATATTCCTTATCACTTATCTCTTCTTCATAAAGGTTATTATAGAAACTTTCTTTTGAAGGAAGTTGTGTTTCTTTAAATCTCATAAATGAATCCATATAATCATAAGGATAAATTCCCTTACTTGTAAGAATTTTCTCTTTACTTTAAATTTCATTCCTTGTTTGAATTTCCTCTCTGGTGAGAATTCCTTCTTTAATCAGAATTTCATCTTTAATCAGAATTTCCTCTTTAGTTAGAATTTCATTCATTGTTCGAATTTTCTTTATAATTAGAATTTCATCTTCAGTTAGAATTTCTTCATTAATTTCTTAATTAATTAGAATTTCCTCTTTACTTTGAATTCTCTCTTTAATCTGAATTTCCACTTTAGTGAGAATTTCCTCTTTTGGAAAGAATGAATTAAGATTTGGAAAAGAGTCCGTGGAGCTTAGATTTGATGCGAGGTAGGCTAGTGGTGTTCCCATAAACTTGTAAGAATCTAGAAACCTAATACGAGTCAAAGGTTTTGTGAATATCATTTTTGTAAATGAAATATACTTTTGACTTGTGTTTGTTATGGCAGAAATATTCCCTGGTGTTTTTGAAAGTTCATTTATAAATAGATGTGTATCATAGTTGGCACTGTTGTGAAGAAAGACTGGAATAAAAGAAGGTAATTTATAATTAAGATAACAACAGGAATGAGCGGGACCTCTATATTTACCAGTAAGATGACAATGATCCCTAACTTTAGACTCCTTAATTTCCCCCTCACAAATATGACAGATATTGTTCTTTCTAAATTCTAATTTTTCTTCTTTGGTTAATTTCATCGGTTCATTTGTTTCTTTCATTAATTTCGTGAGTCTTCTACAATCCTTTTCTAATCGTTTTACAAACTCTTGTGAAGCTTTTTTTCCACTATAATGTTCAAGTTTGTTATACTTTTCTCCAACAGATGATTTGATATAATAACAGAAACCACAAGGAATATGTTTTTGATATTTATTTGTATATGATTCTTTTGGATTAGGAGAAGCAGTATTTATCTTTTTAAGGATACATTCAAAATCAGCATATATCACAAATGGGTGCATGATAGATTTATTATAATCTTCAAAAGAAATCTTTTCACCAGGTTTAGGCATTGTAATTACAGCTGATTTATGATTACTACAATATTTTGAATGTTGTTCTAATCGTTCTTTTGTATGAAATGAATTAAGACATCGCTTACAAGGATATATTTTGTTTGCTGTTCTGAATACCTGAGAAGAGATTAATCTTGATAAATTATTGATGTATGTGTCATGTGAATTATTTCCAACACTAAAATATAAAAGATCAATGTGTGTTTCTTCATTTTGAAAGTTGTTTGAAATTTTTAATATTTGAACTTTGTTTGTATCCGTTAATCCATATACATTTATAGAAAGATTATTCTTTTTCTCAAATTTAGGAATATCTGTTAGTGGCATTGGGAATTTAAAATCTTTAATGTCCAAGGTATTCTCATATTTCATATATTGTTTTACTCTTTCTGAATTACATTTTGGTGGATGAAAGTGAGCAAGAACAGACCAGAGAAAACATTTATTATCATTGTTCTTAATATTAACAACTGCCTTCTTTAGTTTTATTTCTTTTGGTAATTCAATATAAGAAGAAGCTTTAAGAGGGTTTGATTTTAGAATGTGTATATCTAAAAAGATGATTTTTAAAAATATTGAATCCACTTCCTACCACTGTATTATCAACATCCTCCTCTTGTTTTGATAGTTCTTCATAAACCCCACAATTCAAAAAATCTTGAAATGATGTTATAAAATGAAGATCTGTTCTCATATAAGGAGTTTGTTCTTCATCTTGCCTTTTCATATTCATTTTCACTCCCATATAAAACTTTAAAGTTTTCATTTCTTTTAATGTCTTTTTAATAACTTTTTCAACATCAGGTTTCACTATTTCAATTGATTCAGCTATTGATGATGGACCGGGTTCTCCAAATTGAAAAATCCTTATTTTTATATGCCCTTTAAATGCCCCATCAGTGTTTTCAATATAATAGTCTCCCTTTACTTTAAATTGAATTTATTAAAGATGTTTATTAAATTGATTGAAGATGTTTATTATAACTTCTCTTCAAAATATCCTTTGAACAGATATCACAATGTTTTCTTTCCAACTCAAGAGGAGATATTTTATGAAATAGATTAAATGTGTGTTTGTTGGTTCGGAGGTGTTTTCTATAATGTTTATATTTGTGATTACAAACATCGCAGTATGTTGTATTCACCATATTTATATAATAAATCTTTGCTGAAACTAAAATTTTCTTGATGAAAATTTCGTTTATTTTACAGGTGAATCTGTGCTTAAAACCATTTTATCCTCCAACTTTTTCACTTAATAAATACAATGTTTCAAGACACAAAAGACAAGTTTCAATCAATCTCTTCATTTGTTAAAGATACTGAGAAATATGTCAAGGATGTAAAATTGAACAAAGATAAATATAACAACTATTGGATAAAAACAATTTTGGTAAATAATATGAGTTCTTCAATTTCCTTCAGTGGAAGGGCTTTTAGTATACCTGGTAGAACATCAATTAAAGTATCTCTAACAAAAGTTTCTCCTCTCCTTCTGGTAATATATTCAAAACTACAAAAAGCAATGAAACAAGAAAAAGTATCAAAAAACAAAAACCTTATGGATGAAGCTTTAGAAAGAAAAGATAAGACCATCTGTAATATGCAAGGAGAAATTTGTATTTTTTTCAACAACCCTAAAGATGTAAATCCTGATGAAATAAAACATGTTAATATATCATGTGAAATAGCATTTCATTCAATCGGAGTTAAGGACCATTTAAAAATCACTTTCAACATAAATAATGTTGTAGTTGAATCTGTTAATGGAAAAAATATATCAGGTGAAATGACATTTCGTTTAATAGTAGTTAACGATCATTTTAAAATTACCTTTAATATAAAAAATGTTGTCGTTGAATCTGGTAATGAAAAAAAGTATATCGATATCGATGGTAATATTATTAAATATGAGTCAATATACAACTGAAAGTGTAGATGAATTTCAGTTTAAGTAAAGTTTTACTTTATAAATATGCTAGACTTTCCTGATTCTCCATATGACAAATTTGAGAATTGTCCTGCGTGTGAAAGACGGGGATTAAACACAGAGTCAAAAGCCTATAAACAATGTATATTCTGTGATTATCTTCTTATTAATGATAATAAAAAAATATAAAAAGGAAAATAATTCTTTTAGATTTACACCAAAAATGAATTACTTTACAAGATTGATTAGAGAAATGAATGTAAAGTATGAGGGTGATAACACACCTTTCCTTACAAAGGAAGAAACTGAACATATAAGAGAAATGTTCAAAGGATTGTTGTTATATATTATTCATGGATGTAATTTTCAGGGAAATATCAACACAAGATATTGTATAAATAAAATAATGGATTATCTTGAAATTAAACCTGAACTTAGGAGAAAACATAGAGTTTATAAAAAAAGCCAATAAAAAAATTAAATAACCTGTTTTCCAAATATATAAATGAATGATTTTTTACCCATTTGGGAAAATAAGATAAAATTTAACAACCATAAAAATCTCCCAAATTCATTAAGATGTCTCATAGTTGGTTCAAGTGGATGTGGAAAAACCTGCTTACTTTTAAAGATGCTCCTCACTCCCAACTTTTTAGATTATGATAATTTAATAATTTTCACAAAGTCGAGTTTTCAACAAGAGTATCAACTACTCTCACAAGGTTTTAATGCTGGTCTTCAAAAAGAAGATATAATCGGTTTATTTAAACTTCAAAAAAACCTAAATGATTATAACATTGAAGATATAATTCAACTATTTTGTGAAACACAGAGATGTGAACAGAAATCAAATCCGATAACTTGTATTCTTAGTGATAATACGGATGATATACCGTCTCCCCAAGATTTGGATAAATCAAAAAAGAACCTCGTTATCTTTGATGATTGTGTTAGTGAGAGAAACCAAACGGTAATGGACAGCTACTACACAAGAGGGAGACATTCTTCTTGTAATTGTATTTATCTTAGTCAATCATACTTTCAACTTCCTCGTTGTTCCATCAGAAACAATGCTAATACTTTTATTTTATTCAAGTTAAATTCAATAGATATCAATAATTTTTGGAGAGATAATTGTTCTACATTATGTAGTAAAAAGAAATTTGAGGATTACATGAAGCACACGACTGAAAAATATAAATATATTGTTGTGAAACAAGATGAGATATTAAGGGATATATTTTTTGTTTTATAAACAATTACATATATAAATGACAACTATTATTGTAAATCTAGTGGGTAAATCTGCTTCTGTAAAAAAACTTTCATAAATCAAGGTTCTTGTGTAGTACAAATGAGAATATTGTAAATTTACTTAAAAAACACCCCGTGATACGCATTGTATCAACAACAACTAGAGCAATAAGACCTGGAGAAGTAAAAGGTGAAGATTATCACTATATTTCAGTGGAGGAACATATGCGATTGAGGAATGAAGGTCAAATATTTGAGGAGGTTTCTCTTGGTACAACAAAATATTCACATTGTAAGAGTGAGTTCAGGAAACTAAAATCTGGTGGTCTTGGGATATTAGAAACTAATCCAGAAGGAACGAGACAAATTATTAAACATCTGAGCGGAGTGAAGATTTTATCATTCGGTTTTGATGTTGATGAAGAAACTCAACGCAAACGTATGAAAAGCAGAGATGCAAGTATTAGTGAAGAAGAAATTACAACTCGCATTAATGTTAATAAAGAATTTGATGAAATATTTAAAGAAAAGGATTTATTTGAACACATCTACTTGAATGATGAAGAAAAGGAAAAGTTCCCTGTTGATCTTTACAATTCATTAAATGATATTTTACAATAAATAAATGGATGCAAAAGAAAGAGCAAGAAGATTTAAGGAACATCAAGAGTTGGTTTCAAAAGTTGTAAAACAACAGGAAGACATAAAGAAGAAACGCAGACAGAAACTAACGGGTGAAGAAGCATTTGAAAGAAAACAAGAGAAATTTTTTAAACCACTTTGAAAAACTTCCCAAGAAAAAAATGAAAGATGTTTCCACAGTTCCCACAGTAGAATATACTCCTAAAAAACTTCAAATGTTAAAAGATTTTGATCAAATGACGGAGGAAGAATTAGAGCATTTAGGAGAATTAAAGGTATATGATGATGAAGGTTTATTTCAACAACTGGAAGAGATTAATCGATTTCTGATTATATTGTGAATGCTCTTCAAAACAATGAATATTCAGCGGATTCAAAAACCAAAGCAGGACTCATTCCAACAGAACAACCAGCAATATTTCATCTTCTTCAAGAAAAGGTATTGATATTTAATGATGAATTAAGGTTCTTGGGTTCTGCTCAACCCCCTGTTAAACTAATTCCGAGATTAATGTTTCTTCTCACAAACGATGGAAGACAAGGTTCAACTGTGAGGGATGAATCAAAGTATATTGATAAACCATTGGATATGAAAAATAATTATGATAGAGTATATATTGATCTGCTGAACACTCTAAATTATAGGGTTAGTATTTCTAGTAAAAGTAGGAAAAATGAGAAGGAGAAACACATTATTCAGGCTTGAAGTATCCTTGGTTCAGGTATTAGTTTTCTTCCAAATGACCCATCGCAATTAGTTAATAGACTGTTATTGTTGTTAGGTAGTAAGAAGGCTGGAAATAACATTTGTTTTAATGAAGCATCAGCCATTTTAGTCCAGTTGATGAACATGAAAATAATTAATAAATCTCAATATAAAGACATTTTATCTCATATTAAATAAGATGAGAAGCACAATCCTGAGTTTTAATTTCACAACAAGCGACCACACATCTTCATTCCCATACCCACTACAACTTGACCCAACAAAAGAATATCCATCCATCCATCGGGACCATACTCCATGCAGAGCGTTGGTGCTGCCTAAGCAGTCTCCTTGGCTATTGGACACAATCCTGGACGGGTCGCCACTCCGACACAGTATACCAGCATGCTGGTACTCATTTTGCCGACCTCGGAAGGATGACAGGCAGAGTCAACCCCACCTGGTATGAATTCAACAGTGGAGTGGGGTTTGAACTCAGGATCAGAGGATTAACAAAAGAATATGAGGCATCTTTATTGTCCATGGAAACTTATAATACCTTATTTAATATAACTGATAAAAATGACAAGTTTAGTTATAATCCCGGAAGTGGATACAAAACGATAACAGTCTCACCATATGAGATTTCTCAAATATCTTCCGAAATTGCTCGTCTTATGAAAGAACAGGGTGATGAACCAAAAAATATTATTATAAACATTCAAAAACATACTTCAAAATCAACGATTAAAGTTAAAAATAACTACAAGGTTGATTTCACAATTGATAATTCATTTAGAGAGTTATTGGGTTTCTCCTCAAAAAAGATTGAAACTAATGGGACGTTTTACAGTGATAATGTCATTCAAATATCCTCAGGAATAAATTCGGTGTTAATTCACTGTGATTTGATTGATGGTGCTTATAATGATGGAAAAAAAAATACAATATTTTCATTCAGTGCATACTCAACCCCAATTGGTTATAAATTCAATATGGAACCCAAAAATTTGGTTTATCTTCCTCTGTCAGGAAAAACCATACACAGAGTAAATTTCAGGATAACCGACCAAGATAATCGTATGATTTCTTTTAATGGAGAAGTTATATCCATCAGAATTCACCTACATGAAGTTTTCCAAGAAATAAATACGATGGTTATTGTGAGGAAACACGAGTTGGGAAAATATAAAATAATTACAGGGGATGGGATGTTCCTTTCCCCATACTACAAGGGTGAAGGTATGTATCTTGGTAGAGGATACTATAAACCTAAGAGACAAAGGGGTGTTGTACATCAATTTAGAGGAGATAGGATAATTGATACTCTAATGGGTATTGGTTCAACTATTCTTAAACATAAAGATCTAATTGGTTCAACTGCTTCTGCTGTGGGAAATGTAGCAGGTGCTGTAAAGAGCATAAAAGATGCCCAGAAGGAATCTCATAAATTACAAGCAATAAAAGAAATTAAGAAAGGCAAACCTCAGTTGTCCCCCCAAGAACGACAGAAAATAATTCGAACACTTGGATCAGGGTTTCAAAAGTTTTAACATCTTTTTTTCCTAAATAAATATAAGTATGGAAGCAATTGATAGTATCTATGATTTGGATGATACTATTATTATCTCAAACTCCACCAAAAAAGAAGATTACTTCAAGGTAAATGCAATAACTGGAACAGACTGGAATACGAATGGTACAAAAAGTTTTGAAATAAATAATCAACAAACCTATTTGAATCTATCCGAAAGTTTCTTGTTGTGTAAATTTAAATTCACTAAGGCTGGGAATAACACAAACGCTACACTTGTAAATGATTTCTTCTGGAAAATGTTTGATAGTGTGCGTTTGTATATTGGAACCCAAGAAGTTGAAGCGGTTGATTATGTCTCTGCTGTATCTGAAATGATGAAATTTACACTCTATACATTCAGTGATAGAATGGGAAAGGGGTCTGTCGAAGGTTTTATTCCTGATATGTCAACGGGAACAAACACAGACCCTGGATATACTCAAAGGAAAGGAATGTATAATGATGATACAAAAGCAGTAAATAGTTTTACTGTGGCAGTTCCTCTTAAAGGTATATTTGGATTTTATGATCATGATAAAGTTCTGTATGGTCTTAAAATTAAATTTCAACTACAAAGGAATGATAATGAAAATAGATTGCTTTTTGGTGTTGGTAGTGCTTTTGGTGAACAGAATAAATTTGTAATTGAGGAAATGAGTTGGTATATCAGTGAATATACTCCTAATCTTAAAACAGAAGAGATGTTGAATGGAAGACTTAACTCAAAGAAACCACTCAGTGTATCATACCTCAAAAGAAGATGTCAACACGTTAAACTCAACCAAACCACTTACACGTGGAATTTGGGTGTTCTGGAAGGAAAGCCACGATATCTGTGGATCATTTTTAAAAAGCCAGATGGTGATACTGCGACTGATAAGAATAATGCATTGAGTGATAATGCTAAGGTGAAACAACTTCGCGTTTCTCTAGATGGAACATTTTAGCCACGAGATAGATTGGAAATTAATTGGGAAACAAATGATTTTGCTGAAGCATACAAGTCTTACCAAAAGGTGTGTGAAAGTAATGGAAATAAAGAACCTATTTTGGATATGACAGCATTTAAAAGTTTGTATACAATCTATGCGTTTGACTTGAGCGCTCAAAAGGAAACTATAAAGTCTAATCCAGTGGATACTTCCCTATACATTGAAAGAGGAGAGAGTGAAGAAGTTGACACATATTGTTTGCTTTTGGAAGAAACAGAATTGCAGATTAATACAGATAATGGTGTGATGATTAGTCTCACATAATTTTTTGTTAAATAAATGAGTGGCAAAGTACCAACTGGGGTATATGTTAATCAAATCAATCTTCATAAACTATCATCTTGTGTTCAAAATCAAAAGCCTTGTACGATTAACGTTAATATAATTCAGAGAAAAGGAGCAGTAAGAATTGATGTTTTGCTCACAAGAGAACAGGTTAAAATCTTGAATGACACTGGCTCACTTAAAATTAAAATGACAAAACCAATGTTGAAAAAATATTCAATAAGAGAGACGAGTGGAGGATTTCTCCCATTTCTAATTCCTTTATTTGCTGGTTTAAGTGCGGTTGGAGCATTGACGGGTGGTATTTCAACAGCGGTGAAAACTGCCAACGAAAGGAAGGCTCAACTCCAAGCTCAAAAAGAATTGGAAAGACATAACAAAGAGTTGGAGAAACAAATTAGTGGAAGTGGTGTAATTGTAGATTTTGCTGAAAAACTTGAAGGTCTGCCTGATAAAGCGAGATTGTTCGTTGGAGATATGCTTTCTTCCATAGCACAAGCAGGTGTGAAATTAACGAAAAGAGGTAATGGATTATATCTTTCTAATAAATAAATGAGCATTGATGAGTGGTTTAAAGAATTTGGAAAGAATACAACATCAAATTTACAACTCGTCAAATATTGTAAATGACCGTTTTTACAGCCATTTTTCCCTGCTGTGCAGGGGTTTGGCTTTTTCTTGAGGCAATGTTTTATGGCCGGATGCCCTTCCTGACGCCAACCCTGGTCGCCTCTTACGACACACAGGGATATGGTACACCTATTCTAACCGGGGCATACACCGGGACCAGTACACTGGCACTCATTTCACCAACATCGGAAGGATGACAGGCTGAGTCAACCCCCTGGTGTTAATTCAGCAGCCAACGGGGCTTGAACTCAGGACCCTTGGATCCCAAGCCGCCACCCTAACCACTAAGCCAACACCAGGCTTTTGTCAAATATTGTAAGAAATTAAAAATTCATAATGTGGTTATTTGTATGAGAGATGAATTAACAAATGTGCCGAAACATACAAAGAATATTATTATGAACTTAGAAGATAATAATGGGAACGGTTCTCATTGGGTTTGTATTTTTAATAGTCAAGACAAATATTATTTTGATAGTTTTGGTCTTCCACCACCTGTTGAAGTCATAAAATTCTTACAGAATGGTGTTTATCAAACATTTCAAGTCCAAGAATTAAATTCCAAGTGTTGTGGTCAATTATGTCTATATGTGTTATTTCAACTCAACAAAAATAAAAATTTTTATGATATTATTTTTAATCTAATATAAATGACTTATGTTGGTAAAGATGGTTCTGTCTTTGGTGTATCCCAAGAACTGGATATTGATTTTTCAAATTATTACACAAAGGCATAGGCTGAACGACATAAATATAATATAACCAAAAATATTAACATGAAAAATGCTTATAAATTAAAAAATTATCCAAGCCCGACTGACACGAATGACTTGGTGAGATTAAGCGATTTATCACAATATATATCTTTAAATAAAACGGCCGTGTATTCCAAAGATACAGAAGTGTTGATATTATCTCCAGGTCATACAGAATTCACAGTTCGAATTAAAATAAATTTTTATAAAGAAGGGCGTATCGTTTGTATGAGAATAGAACAATGGTGGTATGATATGAATGATTTAGGGTATAATTGGTCATTTAAAATTGACCTCGAAGACCTGGAACAATTAAATCAGTTTCGTAAGGAAGAATATTATCCACTTGGTATCGAGAATGAGTTTTGTGGGGCCACGATTAGTAAACAACAAATAAAAGAATTTAATAAGGGTAAATATAATAATGGTTTTGCCCTTGTTTATATCATGAAAACAGAAAAAACAGGATTATATATAATAAGTAAGGAAATACAAAATGATTTAACTATGGGAAGATGGGGAGGTGTTTCGTGCCATAATATTATTCTAACATATATTTCTAATACATAAATGACAGCAAGAAGGCTTCAAGAAAATTATCATTTCTGTGTCCAAGCATACCTTCAAGAAAAGGGTATTCGGTATTTTAATAATTATGTTCTACAACATAAGAATGAGGTATTTTCAATAAAAGATTGGCATTATGCTGATGTTGATAAACCGACAACTTTAGATTTAATTAGAATGTTAAATAATGAAAAAATTATAAAGTTAAGAAAAGGTAAGGCTCTTTTAGAAATCCAAAATAAATTTTATTGGTTTCCTGTTGTAAAAAAAATTATTTCGGATACAGGAATAACAAGAAATCCTGATGAATATATGTATGATATTCTATGGGGTGTAAGCGATTCAAGGATAATAAGGGATGAGGAAGGAGTTGAAGAAGAGAGGAAAGAGGAAGAAAAGGAGAAGAGAGAGAAGGAGGAGAGGGAGAAGAGAGAGAGAGAGAGAAGGAAAGGGAGGAGAGAGAGAAGGAGAGGGAGAAGGAGAGGGAGGAGAGGGAGAAGGAGAGGGAGGAAAGAGCGAGACAAAATAAATATCAAAATATGGAAACTTGTGAGATTAAAAAAAGATTGGTGGTATTACAGAAAATAACTCAACCCACCGAGGAGGAAAACAAAGAATTGACAAGTCTATTTGCAATACTTTCGACAAGACTATTGACATTGACAAGATATTCATTTTAATTCAATTTTTTCATTTTTTTTCTTAAATAAATGGAGGAGAGAGTGAAGGCATTTCTAAGGATTCTTTATGTTTTAAAAATTAAGATTCAAATGTGCATGTTGGAAACTAAAAAGGTTTTTGCACTCTGCAGGAATTTTTCTCATAAATAAATGAGTTATTGTCTCAAATGTAAAAAGAAAACTAATCCTAAAAATATTTCATATATTAAAAGTAAAAATAACAGGGTTATACAAAAAGGTATATGTTCGGTGTGTGGTTCAAAAAAAAATCAATTTATCTCCAAACACAAACGAGGAGGAGATATTCAAAACTTTTTATCAGGAAGTAAATTTACAACTACTGGAATACCAGGGGAATTACATCTTCCAGGGTATTCTTTCTGTGGTCCAGGCACAAACTTGGATAAAAGATTAGATGAGGCAGACAATCCTAAATCATGGAGTAAACCCATCAATAGAGTTGATGAAGTGTGCATGAGACACAATATTGATTATGGGAATACCACAACGTTGGAAGAAAAGCATGAAGCCGATAGAGAAATGTTGTATAATTTGTCTCTGATACAAAATCCAACCTTGAGAGAAAAAGTTGATCGGTTCATTGTGAAGAAGATGATCAGTGCTAAATTGAAACTTGGACTTGGTATTTCAAAAAACTTATAGGCTCTAATGATGTCATTAAGACTGAAGAGCAATTAGCTGATGAATTACATAAACCAATATTCACAAAGTTTCGTAGAAGGAAAGTTTATTCCAAGGAAGTTGATTATATCTGGTCCGCTGATTTGATTGAACTCAATAATGATAAGGGGTACAAGTATGCTTTAACCGTTATTGATTTGAGGAGTAGATACGCATGGGTTGTCCCTTTAAAAAACAAAACAGGAAATACTCTTATGTTTGCCTTTCAACAGATATTTAATAAAAGTAAGAGAAAACCTAAAAAATTGTGGACTGATGAGGGTAGAGAGTTTTATAACAAGACATTTATGAATATTTCTAAAAAATAACAGTATTACATTATACAGTACCTTCAATGAAGGGAAGGCAGTTGTTGTTGAACGTTTTAATCGTACCTTAAAAGAGAGACTATATAAAAAATTCACACAACTCGGTTCACAACAATGGTCATCTTTTATTCAGGATATTGTGGATAAGTATAATGACACGATTCACACGTCAACAAATATGAAACCATCAGAAACATTTACAAAATTAAAATATGAAAAAGAGATTAATGTCAGAAAACCTAAGTTCAAAGTTGGTGATATCGTAAGAATATATAGGTGGAAATCTCATTTTGAAAAGGGTTATACTAAACGATGGACGAACGAACTTTTTAAAATTGTTGATGTAATAGATACGGTTCCTTGGACTTATAAGATATATGATTTGGAAGGGGAAGAGATTTTAGGTTCATTTTATTCACAGGAATTACAAAAGACAAAACTCAGCAGATAATACCCATGGGAGCAATGGGTTGTCCCTTCACTCCCTCCTACTATACACCGTTGTGGACACTCGAGGGCCAAGTCCGAGGTGTATAACAGTATATAATGTGTTTCAAGGGGGACGTTCTTAGATCTGTGAACCCCAAACACAGAATCCTCAACTGAATAGTCAAGGCTTAACTTTTGTTTGTTGGTGTGTGTGTGTGTGTGTGTGTGTGTGTGTGTGTGTGTGTGTGTGTGTGTGTGTGCAATGGGAGCAATGGGTTGGCGCTTCACTCCCTACTACTATACGCCGTTGTGGACACTCGAGGGCCAAGTCTGAGGTGTATAACAGTGTATAATGTGTGTGCAATGGGAGCAATGGGTTGGCGCTTCACTCCCTCCTACTATACACCATTGTGGACACTCGAGGGCCAAGTCCGAGGTGTATAACAGTATATAATGTGTGTCAAGGGGGACGTTCTTAGATCTGTGAACCCCAAACACAGAATCCTCAACTGAATAGTCAAGGCTTAACTTTGTTTGTTGATGTGTGTGTGTGTGTGTGTGTGTGTGTGTGTGTGTGTGTGTGTGTGTGTGTGTGTGTGTGTGTGTGTGTGTGTGTGTGTGTGTGTGTGTGTGTGTGTGTGTCCCAACCCTCACATTCAAAATCTCAACCCCAACCCTCACATTCAAAATCTCAACGCCAACTCAATCCTCGCCCAACACAATGTCTTTTTCAAAATGAGATTTCCACCTATATATATATATTTTTTACGTTTTTTTTTTTTCTCTTCTTCCAATTCTGTCTTTTAAGTCTTTTAAGGCTTTCAGGTTTGATGACGTAGAAAGGGGGAGTAAGCCTGCACTTTCTTCCCAGAACGAACAATGTATATTTTTTATGTTTTTTTTCTCTTCTTCCAATTCTGTCTTTTAAGGCTTTCAGGTTTGATGACGTAGAAAGGGGGAGTAAGCCTGCACTTTCTTCCCAGAACTTTCTTGATCTTGCTCCCATCAAGGACCATCCGACAAAGAACTACATCGATAGGTTTAGATCCCAAAGAGTGATAGCAACTCCAAAAGTCTCCAAAATATAAATAAATAAAATAATAATAAATAAATAAATAAATAAAAGTCTCCAAAAAAGTTTCAAGTCTCCAACGTAAACCCAACTTTCCAAGTCTTCAAGGTATAACCACATTCCCATTGAGTTTCCAAGATATGTATCACATTGTGAGTTATCAAGCCAGAACCCACATTTCAAATATTCAAAATAAAACCAACTTACAAAGTCTCTTAAGGATAACTCATTTCCTGATTTTTTTCAAAATTTGTGAGTCTCCAAGGTAGGCCCCATATTTAGAACCACCTTGGCAGAACCCTTTTCCTGAGTCTCCAAGGTAGTTATTTAAACCATCAAGGCAGAACTCATTTACTGATTTTTTTCAAAATTTGTGAGTCTCCAAGGTAGGCCCCATATTTAGAACCATCTTGGCAGAACCCTTTTCCTGAGTCTCCAAGGTAGTTATTTAAACCATCAAGGCAGAACTCATTTACTGATTTTTTCAAGATTTGTGAGTCTCCAAGGTAAAACTTGTATTCTGGCTCATCAAGGTATAACTTGTTCAGTGGGTATTGTCTTGATAACTCACAATGAGTACTATTGCTGTAAAACTCTTTTTCAGGATTTTGCTGGTCTCCAAGGTATAACTCTTTGGTTGGGTCATCAAGGACGAACTCGTTTTGTGGGTCTTGGTCGCTCACAAGGTCTTCAACCAAGCCAACAATTTCACCCCAAGTTGTAGCAAAAGCAGTATTTTCATTTCGTATTTCAGATACAATTTCCTGTGAGAGAAAATAATAATGTATTAATCAAGTGATTTAATTATTAATTGAGTATGCTTCAATCAAAGTTTGAAAATAGGAAAATAAAAATCTTACCTCAACAGATAAGAGGTTTGAATCCAGTTCATCAACTTGAAGGTTTAGTTCCATACAAGTCGGAGAGTTCCAAGGAACCCCAAAGTCATCCCACTCAAGGTCTTGCTCGTTCTGTGGGTCTTGGTCGCTCACAAGGTCTTCAACCAAGCCAACAATTTCGCCCCAAGTTGTGGCAAAATCGGTATTTTCATATTGCATTTCAGATACAATTTCCTGTGAGAGGAAATAATAATGTATTAATTAAGTTATTTAATTATTAAACGAGTCGATGTTTAAAAGGAACTAAAAATAGGAAAATAAAATCTTACCTCAATGGATAAGAGGTTTGAATCCAGTTCATCAACTTGAAGGTTTAGTTCCATATAAGTCAGAGAGTTCCAGGCAAGCACACAGCACACCATCACCAGCAAAAAAAATGTTTAAAATGGAGCCTGGGCTTGAGGCTTTTATAGGGAAAGACTGGTGGGTGTGGTTTCCTTTGGAAATTCCCTGGGCAAGCCCAGGCAAGCCTTCATTGGGAAATTTTTCAAAACCATAACATGCTGGAATTTTCTTGTGATTTCTTTGTGAGTCAGAGATGAACTGGAAATGATGTAAGAGTAGGTGGGGCTTTGCAAAAGTAGGCGGAGCTTAGGAAAAGTGGGCGTGGCTTATAAAAAACCCCATGAAAAGTGGGCGGGGCTTATGGAATACCTCGTGAAAAGTGGGCGGGGCTTAAAGAAAAGTGGACAGGGCTTTAAAAAATTCCATTTGAAAGTGGGCGGGGCTTATGAAAAGTGGGCATGGCTTAACAAAAAATAACCTGTGGCTCAGGAGGTGGTCAAACAAGAGCATTAAGAGAAGTTTATCATTTCGTAATGGCACAAAAGGGGTATCTTAAAAAATATAAAGATTCAAATGTTTTGTTTTTCAATATTTTAGATGGGGATTATTGTGCAAAGAAAATTAAACTATTGAAGGAATTTGAGAATGAACAAATCTTTATAGGTTCAATGAGTGAGCTAAACAATATGCATCGGTTATTTGAAAAAGAGTGTCCCGAGGCTTAGACGTTTCCGATATTTCTTTAGAATCACCTTTAACAAATCACATTACTACTTTGCTACTTGAACAAATCTTTATCTTATTGCATGGGTTATTTGAAAAAAAAGTGTCCCCAGGTTAAAAGGGGAGACAAATAAATATACCTTGGGATAAAAAGGGGGTTTATTTTTAGGGAAAAAAAATATGAATCGCTGAAAATCCCCCATTCATTTACATGGGGAAAAGTGAGCCAGAATCAGTATATTCACCCTACTGACGCACTTCTGGTGCGGCACGGATGGTTGGCAAGCTGGAGTCTTGATTGTTACAGCAGCCATACATATAATTATACACTGCCCAAATAGCTAAATGCCTTTATTTGACAAATTCTGCCAAACCTCCATAAGCCAGACAGAGTATGCACCGAACGATGGAGGTGACAGAAGTATCCATGCATAACTTTTTGAGATATTGTGATTATATATGTGTGTGTGTATATATATATATATATATATATATATATATATATATATATATATATATATATATATATATATATATATATATATATATATATATATATTGTTGCGGATTCATGCCCGCCAGCGTGCAGACGGCCACGTCACTCGAATCGTGACCGCGTCGCCCACCGGATGGACAATTCAGTCGTGACCCTCTCGGAACAACGCCGGGAGCGAGTCATGGGTGGGGGTTTAACCCCACCACGACCATGCCAATTGCCAACCTGCGCAGGATAGGGTTGCTCGCCAAATTCGATCTACCTAAGTACCTGCGCGGATGGTCGACTGGGCGATTCTACCACACCACAGGCCGACTCCGGACACGATCCGCTTAAGCGGTCCGTTCCATGCTACAGTGATAACCGAGTGGTGTTATCGTTGGCCTCGACGGTTTCGATTAATTACCGGGCGTATTAAGCCCACTATGAACCCTTTACGTGAAGCAGGATGGAGGGTCAATAAAAGAGGAAAAGAGACGAAGCAGAGCAGACACAGTTCAACAAGCAAGCATTTTATTCACACGCACACACAGACAAGCATGTAAGGCACGTATTTACAGCAATACACAATCAAAATTCACATATAGTAACCAGAACAATAAAAGCAACGATGCAGAGCTACACCCGAATACGCATACACACGGCAACACTTAAACAGTTCTACTTTAGCCAGACTGGCGCCACCCACGGCCATTCACACCAAAACCCCAAAGAAAAGAAAGAAAGTCGCGACTTCCCTTTTGTCTCTGGTGAGTCCCTCTCCCACGACCGTCTGCGTGGTCGCGCCTGGCCCCGACCTCGCTCGCGGCCGGCGAACCCTCTCCGGCACTCCCCGTCCGGACGCACAGGTCCACCTCGCAACGGGCGCTGCCGCGTCTCCCGTCCATGCCTTTGTGACAGGCCTGCTCGCGGGCGCAGGACCTCTCCCTGATGACCAACCAACCGAACCACCAGCCAAGATGAAGATGAAGAAGAAGCGCGAGAGGGAGCCTTTCAGGAAACCTTCTTTTTGGGAACCTCTCAGGGAGCTTTTTCAGGGAGCTTTTTTTGCGCCCGCCCGTGTCCGTCTTTTATCACGCGGGACTCCGCCCTTCCGCCCCGCCCCGTTTTCGGCCCCGCCTCCCTTCGAGCTTCTTGGAGAAGCTTCTCGAAGGGGGCGTGCCCTCACGCTTTCCCTCCACCCCGCTCCGTCCGGGCCGAGGAAGTCAGGTCTTGGCTCGGAGCCAGGGAATTATTCCCCCAAAAAGAGGCCCCACCTTCACATGACCTCTGACCTTTGACCTGCATCGCCCCTCCTCCCACTCCAAGCGCGGGGAAGTCAGACTGGAAAACAGGCGGGAAAAGCCCACCGAGCGTCCTTGTTGGTTTTTGTTTGCTCCTCCGCGGAGATCGTAACTGCACGGAGCCTGTTGAATGGCGAGTGGCGAAGATGTAGTAGCGTAGATGGTGGAGGTGGCATGGTTGTAGTGTGGTTGGCGCTGTGATGGGGATGGCGTGGTTGTTGAAATGTTGTGTGTTTGAAATAAAAGATAGAAAAAGAAAAACGACTGACTCAAAGCGTCGCAGCCCGGATGAATCACATAAATTCCCTCTAGACAATGGGTTAGGGCTAACCACACATGCACCTATCAAGATATCTCACCTACGGGTCCTGAATGGTGGTTTGCGAATTTCCACAGCCGTAACAATATATCCATTTTAGGAGTATCAATAAATGGTGGAGAATCATGAAAAAAAATTGGTGGATCTGGATCCGGATTCAAATCCTCACCAAAAGTAAAACGATTTCTCCTTGTCACATGCCCAACCTGTTGTTGTATCGTAAAGTACTCCAATAATGAGGAGTGCAATATTCTCCAACGGTTTTATTCAACAGAACATCCGAACATAACAAGCTTTGCACTGCACACCTCCTGACCTCTCACCCAGAACTCCTTCCTCATCACACCCTCTTGCGTCTCGTCTATGCACAAACACCACACCTGTGCACCGAATGTCATCTGAATCCATCCAGAACTTTTTGAGATATCCTGTTCACAGACAAACAAAATAAACAAGCAACCAGGGATGAAAACATCACCTCCATCCACCTTTGGTGTCATGGGTGTAACAAAGAAGGAATCAAAGTGAAAATCAGCTATAAGACCACACAACTCTCTTTTAAATATATGAAACGCTTTGGTTCGAGCTCTTGTTTATCTGTACATCTTCTGCTTTGGTCACCGGACATCAAATAAAATTATTTAAAACAAGCATCACAAGTCTCAGAGAAGCGGGTCTCAGGCGTTGCTAACGGCGTTGCTATGATTGTGTTACCGCGGCTGTTTATGACGATATTCAATGATATTCAATGATATTCAACCCCACACAGAAGCGACAGCAAGGGCATGTTATTATCACTGTGAAGGTTATGCACTGTGGCCTGATTAGATTCGAGTTTTTCTTTGCTTGAGGTTAAAACTCGTTCATCTGTAATTAGATTATCCGGGTTCTGTTTTTAATTTGGGCTTGCCCCACGACAGGTACTTTGGGTTTAGAGAGAATCAATAAAGAAAAGAGCCTTTTGTTAGCTCAACTGAGTAACCGGCTTAACATCTTCGGGATCGTTGAGCAACAAAGAAACAGATTACAACAAAGAAAAAAATGGCCAAAAGACGGTGTTAGGGTGAAGAATACATAATAACAGAAGTAACCACACCATCCCTTGACTAGACACTCACAAACATCACACTCAGCACAGATGTGCTCAATCCCCCATGCATGCTCAAGCTACCAACAAGTCCTGCCAATATCCATGTCCCCTCTGTCTCCAATGCATCACAGTATACCTATCTGGCTATTTAATTAGAATGTGAACCTATCCCCTGTTTCTGCTGCTGCAACTACCTTTCCAGTGAGACCATTCCATGATTTAACTGACCTCTGAGTGAAAGACCCTAGTCTTACCACTTTCTTTACACTCCTCGTCTTCTTCACTCTCAGTCAATGTATCCTGGTCTTGTCACTCACTGTCTGTTCTGCTGACAAACTTTTCTGCATTTATTTTGCCTATCTGAACCCTCCAGTATCTTAAACGCCTGCCTTTGGAAGCCTGTCACGACTGCTCGCAGTTCTAGTTATTATTATTGTTGTAAGTATTATGAGTATTAATGAATATATGCTTTGTCACAATGTTATCATTATTTTTGTTGTTTATTTTGTTACTAGCAAATACCACCCATCACTTCGCTGAAGGGATTACTAAAGGGGGAAGGTAGAAAAAGAGGGGGTAAGAGGGAGAGAGTGGTGGGGGAGAGGGGACAGAGGAGGGAGGGAGAGCGAGGAGGGGTGGGGGAAGGGAGGACAGTGTGAGGTGAGAGAAAGGGAAGGCAGACATGCGGTGGAGCGTTAATTACCACCCGGACGCGTCTGGAGCCAAACTGGCTGGAGACAAACACCGCTCGGACATGTCCAGAGACAAACTCCCATCTGGACACGTCCAGACAAACACTGCCTGGACACGTCTGGAGCCAAGCTGGCCGGAGACAACCACTGCCCAGACATATCCGGAGACATACCCAGCCGGGACACGTCCGGATGTGTCCACAGGCAAACAGAGAGAGAGAGAGAGGGGAGGGGAGGGGAGAGTGAGAGAGGTGTGGAAGGAGGGTGCTTCACTGTATTGGGAGGGGGTAGAGCGAGAGAGAGAAAAAGAGAGAGATAGAGAGATAGAGAGATAGAGAGATAGAGAGATAGAGAGAGAGAGAGATAGAGAGATAGAGATGCTTTATGAACCACAAACACACACACACACACACACACACACACACACACACACACACACACACACACACACACACACACACACACACAAACACAAACACACACACACACACACACACACACACACACACACACACACACACACACACACACATATACACACACACGCTTGGCTGATTTGACTTGGTAATTTAGAAGACAAGTTAATATGGCAAACAGCTCAGAAATCAGGGGTAATTTCAGGGTGATACAACATGATTATACAATCAGGCGGTGATACAATTAATCGCTCAGGGTGATACAACATGAACCACTCCCTCAGGGTGATGGATCATGAACGACTCGCTCAGAGCGATGGAGCACGAACCACTCGCTCAGGGTGGTGGAGCACGAACCACTTGCTCAGGGTGGCAGAGCAAGAACCACTTGCTCAGGGTGGTGGAGCACGAACCACTTGCTCAGGGTGGTGGAGCACAAACCACTCACTCTGAATGACATGGCGGGCAAAAGCGTCCACAGTGAGTGAACGATTCGCTCAGAAGGACGTAGCATGGTACCGCTATCGACTGTAAGGCATTCAGCAAGTGGCTTAAACACACTTGCAAGCACTCCAATTAAATGGTTGATGAGGAACGGTTGTCCAGGCTGTCACTGCACATCATATAGGATCCCTTTAACTTTAAAGCCAGTCTTCACCGTGCATGCAGCAGTTAAGGAAATAAAATGAATTTGTTCAAATAATGACTTTATCCACAAAAGAGTTGTAGCTTAATGCAGAACAACCCTGGAGACATTGAAAAGTTCAATCGCCTATGAAATACACATTGCAGATAATCCGTATTCTTGCCTGTTCATCTGCACACGCATCTCGTGGAACATCGGTTCGGGGTCCGTGCAAGCGTTATAACATTTTTTTAAAACGTCAGTTTATTTTTTAAACCAGATTTGCTTTGATTCCCTGTGGAGCACCTCACGAAACCTCCGAAAATAGACACAGATCTGGCCAATGCTATGGACAGGCAGTCCCTTTGGGGGACAGGGAGTGAGGTCTGGCAGTGAATGCATTAAATCGTCGAGAGGTCTGATTCTATTTCTCGAGATAGAATCTCGAAATAGATATTTCTCGAGATATTTCTATGGGAGCGTCGAGAGGTCTCCTTAGGAGCTCTCTGCTGACGATCTCAAAGATAAGTTTCCGGTCGTAATTTGTCTTGTTTTAACTGTTTATTTTTCTCACCTACATGTTACTGTGTTCCTCGTTCAGTTTTGTTTCAAAAATCGTGTTATTTTGTGAGTTTTTGGCGACGTTATCTTACCGGATGTTTGAGGCCAAGGCTTGAGGCCTAGGCTGAGGCCTACCGGTTCCCCTCGGTGTACGAACGTTATATTTGTTTTTTCTCCCCATTACCTTCAATTTCTATCTTCCCCACTTTCCTAACGTCCCCCATTTCTCTCAACTAATCTCTCTATTTCTTATCTTAAAATTTTTGTTTTTAAAAACCGCCACCTTTCTCCTGATTCTGCTGCTTCTTCTTCTTCTTCTTCTTCTTCTTCTTCTTCTTCTTCTTCTTATTCTTCTTCTTCTTCATCGTCTCTTCAATTTCCTGTTATTCTTCCTCCTCCTCTTCTTCCTCAATTTTTTTCCACAACACTTCCATGACCTAATCTGTTGAAAACTCTCTCAAACATTCATAATAATAACAAAAACAAAATCTTATAATGCTTCATCTTCCTCTCTCACACATGTGGGACTCTTTACTGTTTCATAATTCACTACTCTTCTGCCATTTTAACAGACTGCTCTCATTTCGACCTCTCCTTGATTCCTTGCCGAAAAAATCCAACTGTTACAACATTTCTTCTCTCCATTCTCTGAATTCACCTTTATTGCATCCATCAAGAATTGTGTTAAATCACATCTCTGACCTAAAACTTAAAAAAAACCCAGTTTGCTATGAATGTTCGCTTTCCATCAACCATTCTTTTTTTCCAACTTCAGTACCAACTCACCCCTCACTCTCAAAGCAACCATCCCACTCTTCTCCCTCCAAGCCTCCCTCTCACCTCTCTCAAAAATTCCCCCCTCACCTTTGTCCCACCTTTCATCCCCCTCACTCATCCTTCTCAAAGTGGCCTCCCCTCTCATCCACAAAGCTGCCTCCTTCCACTGCCCTTTCACCTCCATCTCTTCACTGCACCCCCTCAAATCCTCAACTGCCTTCTTCCCCTTCTCTTGTCCCTCCTCTCCCCCAGCACCACAGAGCCTTTTCTCCTCCTCATCCGGCCCCCTCCCCTAGCTATTCTGCAATCCCCCACACTCTCTCAACAACCTCCTTACCTCCCCTCCTCGTCCCTTGTCCTACCCTCCCCCTCCCCCCCCCCCCTGCACGGAAAGCCTCATCCCCTACCTCTTCATTAAAAGTGTGGACCTCAAATATCCGGGGCCTTCGCTCAAACCTTTCAGATCTTTCCATACAGGTTGCCACTGACAAACCAGACATAATCTGCCTAACAGAAACTTTCCTCCCCCAAGACATGTCTGACTTCCAAGTATCTCTCCCTGGTTACTCCCTCCTCCGGTAGGACAGACCTGAGCTTCGTCCTGGTGGAGCAGTTGCTCTCTTCATCAAAGACTCTATTCCTCACTCTCCATGCACTGCTCTCACTCCCCCACAACCCTAGGAATACCTCAAGCTACGGCTTCCCCTCCACTCCCACCTCATGTTTATATGTGTACTGTACCGTCCACCGAACAGTGATGACTCCATCTTCACCTCACTATCCGAAAACATGGACCATCTTCTATATTCTCATCCAAACTCTCTCTTCCTCTTATGTGCTGACTTCAATTGTCATCATGCCAGTTGGCTGGGTGTGGGTACCTCTCTCACCTGTCATGGAACCTCAGCAAAAGCTTTCTGTGACTCATTGGGACTGACTCAATCGGTCAACTTCCCGACTTGGATCTCAACCAATGGTACTCCATCTCTTCTGGATCTAATTTTGACAAATTTCCCTGACAATATCTGCTGCTCTTTCTCTGCTCCAATCGATTCTTCTGACCACGTCCTTGTCAAAGTGGACATCTCTCTGGCTATTATCAGAGAACCACCTCACCGCCGTCGAGTCCGGAATTTCACTCAAGCTGACTGGCAGGGTCTCCAAGCAGCCATGAAACTTGTAGACTGGTCTCCTATCGATACTTTCTCCAACATCAACTCATCCTGGGAATTCTTTCAAAGAAACTTGCTCTCTCATGCACAGATTTATCCCCTCTCGTCTTCAGTTGTCCTATCCTTCCTCCCACCCTTGGTTTACTGAAGCTTGTGTCGAGGCAGTTGTCCTGAAACAACTTGCCTTTGCCTCATGGAAAGCAAACCCAACTGAGGGTAATCTCAGTTCCTTCCATAAAGCTTGGAACGAGTGTGTATCTACCCTCAGGAGAGCCAGAAAACATCATCTTTCTCATCTCAAGTCTGAACTCTCAAACCTCTCTCTCTCCTCAAAATCCTGGTGGCATCTAATCAAATCTGTTTCTGGTGTATGTTCCCCCTCCATCCCCTCCCTTACCTCAAATGGCCGCACTGCTGATACCGCACGTGAAAAAGCTGAATGCCTAAACTCGTTGTTTGCAGGTAATCTTGTGTCAAAAACCCATCACTTTATCTACCCATCTTACCCAGTTGCACCCAACTGTCCCTGGACTATGTGTCCTTTTCTCCTGACAAGGTTGAGAGCTTGCTGTCAAACCTCAACTCAGATTCTGCAACCGGTCCAGACGGCATCAGCCCACGTGTCTTGAAAGCCTGCTCTTCTGCTCTTGCTCACCGTCTCTCTGTTCTATTCACCCTCTCATTTGCTCAAGGTCATCTGCCATCTTCTTGGAAATCTGCAAACATCATGCCCTGCATAAAAATGGTGCAAGAACAGATCCCTGCAACTACAGACCAATCAGCCTTCTCCCAATCATCCGCAAGGTTATGGAATCCATCATCGCTTCAGACATGAAATCCTTTCTCTTCTCCAATAGCTTGATTTCCGATCATCATTTTGATTTCAGACCTCGTCACTCTACCCTGGATATGCTGCTTCTGCTCTCCCAACAATGGATGGAGGTCCTCAATGCCAGACAGGAAATCCGAGCCGTATCCCTGGACATATCACGTGCTTTTGACACAGTCTGGCACCCTGCCCTACTCACCAAACTCTCTTCCCATGGTATCCAAAGCCATCTCCACTCATGGCTCGCAGACTTCCTTTCCTGTCGCAGTCAACGTGTGGCCCGAAATGGAGTTCTTTCATCCCCTCTTACTGTCCAGGCTGGAGTTCCTCAAGGTAGCGTTTTGGGCCCTGTTCTTTTTCTGGTTTTCATCAATGATCTCTCTGACTCTCTGGAAAATCCTCCATATCTCTTTGCTGATGACTCCACCCTCTGCCGTACCATCGGTCATCCCTCAGACCGGCTAGCAGCAGCTTCTTCGCTCACTACACACACACACACACACACACACACACACACACACACACACACACACACACACACACACACACACACACACACACACACACACACACACACACACACACACAAGCATTTCAAGGCCATTTTCCCGCTAAAGCAGGAGTTAGCCTTGCGGCCCCCATGACAATCTTCTCCACTTTACCCTGCTTTCTCCATCTCCCCTTCTTAATCTCCTTGCCCACATTTCCTCTTCCACCACATTTAGCCAAGTTTTTCTAGGTCTTCCCCGTCCTCTACTTCCGACTACACTCATTTCCAACACTCCTCTCACCCAGTCACTTTCATCCTTCCTCAACACATGACCCAACCATCTCAACCTGTTTCTCTTCACAACCTCCATCACAGACTCTATTCCCATCATCTTCCGCAAGTCATCATTTGTCTTCCTCTCTCTCAACGATACTCCACACATCCACCGAACCATTCGCATTTCCACCCTTTGTTGCTGCTCCATGTTCAGTACCCATGTCTCACTCCCATAAAGCATCATACTCCTCACACATGTAGCATACACCTTTCCCTTCAGCTTCAACGACACTCCCCTCTTCGTCAGCACGCCACTCAGTTCCCGAAACTTCTTCCATGCACATCTCACTCTAGCAACCGTCGAAGAGTCTGATCTACCTTCTCCATTCAGCATGTCTCCGAGATAGCAAAATTTTTTCACCCCTTCCAGCTTCACACCATCTCCAAGATCCAACTCAACAATTCCTTCATCTGCTGCTCCCTCGACGCACACCTTACACTTGAATGTAGCTGCCACACTGGTTAATGACCCTCTCACCCCACTACATTTTCGATGAACCCATTCAGCACACATTGTACACTGAATGGAGTTCACTCCGACACCCTTCCTGCACACAGCACACAGCCACTTCCCAGTCCTTTCCACCTCACCACATGCTTTACCACTTGCCATCACCTTCGTCTTTCCGATATTCACCTTCAAACCTTTTGCCTCCATACATTCCTTCCACTTGTTCATCTTCTCCTTCAGTCCATCCATACTCTCTGCAATCAACACCAGATCATCTGCATACAGCAGCTCCCACGGTAAACCCTCCTTTACCCTCCGAGCCAGCACCTCCATCACAACTACAAATAGAAGTGGACTTAGTACCGACCCCTGGTGCACTCCTACCCTCACCTCAAACTCACCACTGTTCCCATCCTTCGTCCTTACAGCTGTGCGTGCTCTCTCGTACATGGCCATCACTACTCTGATCAACCATTCCTCCACTCCTAACTTCCTCAATGCCCATGTCACTACTTTGCGTGTAACCCTATCAAATGCTTTCTCCAGATCAACAAACCCAAAAAACAACTTCTTCCTCTTCTCCATGTACTTCTCCTGCAACTGCCTTACAATAAAAATTGCATCTGTCGTTCCTCTTCCTGGCATAAATCCAAACTGCATTTTGTCAATCTTTACCTTCTTCCTTATCCTCTTCTCCAACACCCTTTCCAATACCTTCATTCCATGCTCCAATAACTTTATTGCTCTATAGGAGCCACAGTCCAGAGGGTCACCTTTCCCCTTGTACAGAGGGACGAGGGTACTCAGTTCCCAATCCACTGGAATGCGGCCTTCTTTCACCACCAGATTACAGATCTCTGTCATTCTCTTCACATCCCAACTTCCCGCTGCCTTCAACATATCTCCCACAACTCCCGTCGACCCTCCTGCTTTTCTACTCCTCATTGCTCTTATAGCTTCCTCAACTTCCTTCTCAGTTATCTGCTCTGCTGGTCCTAAAACCGGGTTACTCTCGATGTTGCTCTCCCATTCATTTTCTACATTCAACAGCCTTTCCATGTATCTCTTCCATCTTCCTTTAATTCTATCTGAGTCCGCAACAATTTGTCCCACTTCATCCTTCAAGCAACTCACCCCCGTCACATCAAATGTCTCTCTCGCTATCTGCTTTGCAATCCTGAATACCGCTCTCTTACCCTCCTCCGAATCCAAGCATTCTCCGAACATTTTCCTATGGGCCTCCTGCGCCTTTGCAACCTCTTTCTTTGCAGCCTTCTTGGCTTCCTTATAACTTTCATGTGCAGCCTCTTCTTCCACCGTATCCTTTGCCTTTTGCCATTCCTTGAACTTCTTCCTCTTCTCTTCAATCGTCTTTCCAACATCATCACCCCACCACCATGTTTCCGAGTGCCTCGGTGGTCCTTTTGTCCATCCACATACCTCACCAACGGCTCCCAATAGACGATCCTTCATTGACATCCAACCACTTTCAAGCTCAACCACATCATCTTCAACCATACTCAGCCTCTCTCTTAATGCTTCCTTCACTGTCGCCTCTTTCAACCTCCACACCTTCATCCTCGGTTGGTACTTCACCCGCCGAATTCTCTGCGCACCTTTCATCCTTATATCGCAGACAACTAGGTGGTGCTGCGAAACAGTCTCCTCCCCTGGGATCACCTTTGTGTCCCGGAGGTTTCCCCTATCTCGCTGACGCACCATCAGGTAGTCAATGGTTGTCGTCAACCCACCTGACGTGTATGTAATAAGCTTATTATCCGCTTTCTGGAAGTGAGTATTACAGATCAACAAATCAGCTCCATCAGCAAACTCCAAGATCCTTTCACCTTCTCCATATCTCACACCATATCCATAACCCCCATGGACTCCCTCAAAACCGTCTGGACTCCTTCCCACATGTCCATTCAAGTCTCCTCCAACCACAACAACTTCTTCATCTTTCACATTTTCCATCAACTTCTCCATCGCACACCAGAACATGTTCTTCTCTTCCTATGGGCCTCCTTCTGACTGGGGTACATCGCTCACTGCAGATCTGGATAAAATCACAAACTGGTCCAACATGTGGAACATGTCTTTCAATCCAGACAAATCTCACACTCTCACTATGTCTCTTCGAAAGGACCGTTTAGAAAACCCACCCATCCACTTTCTCAACAATCCTCTGGAAGAAGCCCTTTCTTTCAAGCTTCTGGGTCCCACTATCTGCCATGACCTTTCCTGGGAAAGCCACATTTCAAACCTCGCTTCCAAAGTTAGTCGCCGACTGGGAATCCTCCGTCGTGCAAAGTCCTTCCTCGGCCCACCTGAGCTCCTGACCACTTACAAAGCTTTTGGCCGTAGCCTGATGGAGTACTGCTCTCCCCTCTGGGCTGGTGCTCCTGCCTCCCACCTTTCTCGGCTTCACGCTGTAGAAACGAGGGCATTTCGGATCATCAGCATCTCCCGCAATGAGGCTGAGTCTTCGGGCCTCTCACTCAATCACCGCAGGTTGGTCGGTGGTCTTTCTGTCTTCTACCATCTCCTCTCCAGCCTTGCCCCCCACCCCCTGCTCTCTTTGCGATTTGTCCACACCACATTTCCTCAGGGCGCTCAAGGTCAGCCAACAACCCCCTTCTGGTAAAACTACCAAAACCACGAATCACTGCTCACCTTCACTCTTTCAGTCCTCTTTTTTCCCGCCTTTGGAATAAACTCCCTCACTCTATTCTTTCCCATTCTTCCCTCCAGGCTTTCAAAACAGCTGTTCACCACCACCTCTTATCACCCCCCATCCAAATCCTCGATCTTTTCTACCCCCGATAATCCACCCAAGCCCACTTCCTTCAAATTACCTGCTTTCCTTCCTGAAAGTCCCTGTAATGTCCATCTTCTATTCCCCATGTTCCCCGTCCCATCCCTCTCCCTTCCACAGATCTCCTAATGTGTCTATTCCCCACTGTTTTGTCCCTCCCACTCCCGCCCCTCTTGTCTCATGCCCCCTTGATGTGCGTTGTGTGTTCGCTCTCACACGAGCCTCGACAAGCTGTACAAAAAAAAAAAAATCATATACTGTAGCTCAATGAAGTGAATTAATTTTGTCACATCCCTAAATTTTTTGTTTGGTTCACTCAATATAATTCTCCTCCAAACAATAACAAAAGATAAGTTTAATGCTTTAGAAATTTCACATTTTCTTTTCTGTCTCCAGAGAAGGAGGAAACATTGTCTTGCTTGTTTAATGTAATTAGGTATATCGGCTTAGTTATAAGACTATGCCTGGTGTTGGCTTAATGGTTAGGGTGGCGGCTTGGGATCCTGGGGTCCTGAATTCAAGCCCCGTTGGCCGCTGAATTAATATACACCAGGAGGTTGACTCAGCCTGTCATCCTTCCGAGGTCGGCAAAATGAGCACCAGTTAAGTGTACTGGTAAGGGGGACACTGCATCAGTGGCATCGCCGCGTCCCAACCAATGATGCAACCAGCAGCCACAGGCTGCACTTGATAGGGAGAGAGTTATATGACTCGTTATTTCTTTAAAATTATCAGATTTCACAACAGATTTCGACACTTATAAAGTGGTCTCAGCAGCCTAAAGAGTCAAAATGTACATTCCAATCGTACTGTTACAGCCCAGGGTTGAGGTTCTCTATGAGGGGAAGCACGAGTTCCTCCCGAACACCCAGTCCTGAGGCCACCAGCCACGGATAACTCCATTCCCAGGTCCAAAAACCAGTTAAAACCAGTACACATTTTCAACTGGTCTCTATTGGTTCTAATTGGTCTTTAACTGGTCTCTATTGGTTTCAACTGGTACCAGTTAAATTCAGTCAGAATTCCAATTTCCCAGTTGAAAAAATCAGTAGCTCATATTTGTACCAGTTAAAGTCTTACTGGTTCCAGTTGATACCAGTTGCAATGTACTGGTCCCAGTTGATACCAGTTACAATGTACTGGTCCCAGTTGATACCAGTTAGTTAAATACAATTGTATTTCAACTGGTAATATATCACTCTATTCCAATTTCCATATTAAAACCAGTAAGAAACCAACTGGCTTTACTGGTACCAGTTGGCTACTGGTTTTCAACTGGTACCAGTTGACCAGTAAGCTACTGGTCTTTACTGGTTTTTTGACCTGGGTTGCCAGTGGGTTGTTCAGCAACTACAAACGCTGATTGGTATTGCCAATCGTGGCAGGTTGTCACTACTTTGCGTGGTTACCTTACCTTTGGATGACCACACAAATTGGGTTTTGTACCCACAGTACACACCCTGATTACTGCTGAGTGATAGAGTTTGTGGACGCTGGCGAACAAGATCAAAATCACGGGGGTAGAACTTCCCAGTGAATACTACGGTGTGGACTATGCTTTATCAATGGAGGAAAAGATGCTACGAACTGGGTACATTTATAATACTGGCAATTTTATTGTTAGCAAGGGAGAAGAAAGCGATGTAGCACAATAAGTAAGCAGAGAAAGCAAGGATGGGTGAAATGCAGCAAAAGGAATGTAGTTATTTACAAAAGAAAGACACAGGGCAGAGCTATACTGTTCTAATCCTTACACAATCTTATTTATTTGAAAATGACAGGCACCATCAGAAGGATGGAAAATTAGAAGGATGAAAATCAAAAGGATAGAAAATCCCGAGGAAAATTTGAATAGTCCAGAAAGATAAGAAAAGTATGAGGTATTTGTGACCTCTTAATTAACAGGTGAGGTCAACGGACCTGCCCAAACCCAGTCACTGAGGAGGGAGAAGGAGGTGTAAAACTGAGGGTGTCTAAAGTGCATGGTTGGAGGAAGTGCATAATGAGGGTGTGGTGATGTGCAAATGATAGGCAAGTGATGTGCAGAGAGGATATTGTAACAGATGTGGATCAATGCGCCTGGGGAATCGCTGATGCTCTTTTTACGAACACCCATCCACAGGAGACGAGACTGAAAGGGAAGAAAAGAACGTGTGAGAAGATTGCTTAAGAGTGACGTGTACGGAAGTCTGTGAGTGTTAAGTGATTATTTCTTAGTAACTATGCTTAGCCTGGCGTCTGGTCCTCTTGCTCGTCCAGCACTCCGTTCTGACCCATACCGCTCCGTTCAGACCCGTTCGCTCTGTTCTGACTCATTCACTCCATTCCGACCCATTCACTCCTCTCCGACCTGTTCGCTCCATTTCACCTCTCCTCCAAGCTCTATCTCTTGAACCATGAACCGACCAAGATCACACAGATCACACAAGAATGCACCAACCCACAGAATGCAAAGAACACCATGAACCAAGAATACGCAGACCATTCTGTGTGGAACGCACAGTGATTTATAATCATCTGGCGGGAGAGGAGTTTAGAATCGGACCAGGCAGAGCGATAGGTGTTTCCCAGTGCCCTCAATGGTGTGCGGACAATTACCAGGTCACTGGCTTGTGGTGCTTGAGGCCTTAAGGTGGCATATGCAAGATCTTCCATCTGTACGAATCCTCGGAGCACTTATTTAATTTATAGTAGGAATTTGTAAATAGTATTTAATGAATGCTTTTCCTGTTCTTCCCATTCCTGTTTTAAAATACACATGGTTGAACTCATTGGGTCTTTCAATTGATTCGGACTGTTGCAATCGCTGAAGCAGAACAGTCATATTGGCTTTCAAATCCTTTTAGAGGATAACTGGGTTTTTGAGCGAGTAATGTTCAAATGAATTCACTCCACTGCTGGGCGAGGTGTCTGATCACACCTCTGTTTTGGGTTACAGTCACGGAAAGAAGCCTGACACGCTGCCTGATCAGCCATTTGCTTTCCAAAAGGGTTAGTTATAGGAGCACATACGCCCTTCATCCGGCTAGGGGCATCTGGAGCGATTGTCTGGCGTGATCCCCACAACATTGGTTTGTCAGGATTGAGATCATGAAACTGGACCAAATTTGGCAGCCGCAACAGTATTATAATGCTATACAACCAGATTATTAGGAGTAATGTGTGACAGTTGGTATAATCTTCCTTGTCAGGACAACAGTATGATATTGTTACGAATTTGGAATTCAATCGCACACAACATACAGGTTCCCTTAGCCAGCTATGTCGATAAGTGCATGTTCCCTAGATAGCTCACCTTCCATTGTTTAAATGTTCAGAGATCGATTAGATGCGCTGCGGATCGATTTAATAGTTAAGGCCCAGTCACACCTTGACGTTTTAGCCAGGAATGGCAACGTATAAAAATGAACGTAAAACGTTGGCGTACGCTGAAGTTTTGAGTTTTTTTTTTTAAGTTTTGGTGGTATTCATAACGTGTTGGTCGTATGCATAACGTATTAGTAATGGGCACAGAACGTTTCGTTGTGTTAAAGATAACTTATACCAACGAATGCTTAGCCTGTTGTCAGCGTTCACAACCTATGCCCAACGATACTTTAACTTAGTCATAGCGCGCTGCACGTATCGCCGATGAACTCGTGGCGTTCTCTGTTAAAAACCTGCCGCATGCAGATTTAAATCATAACCGGCTGAAAATTGGAAGTGTCAACATCGCAGTTACACCTTGATGATTTAGCCAGCGTATGCTGACCTATGAAAAATGTGTCTAAAACGCTGGGACACGTCGAATACGGTATGGGTATAGGCCCAGTCACACCTTGACGTTTTAGCCAACGTATGCCGATTTTTGAATTTTTTTTCTAAAACGCTGGCACACGTTGAATACGTTATGGGTAAGTTTTGATAACATTGAGAGCACGCTGAAAAACACTGCCATACGTCATTGTACGCTGGCTTTAAACGTTGTACTTTTTGGTTGTCCTCAAATTTTTTCATGCTTGAAATTTCACGACGTATGCCGGCGTATGACTCGCACGTTCCGCTACGCTGGCCACAAGTTGTATGCACGGTCTGCGATCGTTGACAGACGTCAACACATGCTACTTGTAAGTTAATCATAAGTTGAGACACACCGAGGTAATGTTTAGCGTACCCGAAACTTATTTCTAACCTATGATTAACGTGTTGTTGGCACGTTACGCGATCGTTGCCACACATCGACAGACGTTACTTTTAAGTTACTCATAGGCTGAAAGACGTCGGTATAATGGATCGTCCTTGCGTCAGCGTCCACGGCCACGGCCAGGACACTTATTTGCAGCATTCTTCAAACTTTTCTTCGGCATGACGAGGATGTTCACACTTCGATGTCTAGCTTGGCTATGATTCCAATTGTCCATCGGCAGCGTCTATTTAAAATAGTCGAGTTTGAGCGTTTTAACACGCTCAGAAGAAACACTTCAAATTTCCAAACCCCAGCGTCAAAAAAAAGGCGAGTGACAGCAATTTAAATCGTTCATTGTAAACAATGAAAATAGCTGAGTGGTACCGTTTAAAAGTCTTTGAGTGTAAAAAAAATCCAATTGTTGAGCGTAAGCGTCTACTTTCAATAGTGGAGATGCAGCCATTTAAATCGTTATGTGGCAGCCTATGAATAGCAAACCCCACGTCACCGGCAAAGATAATCTGCCGCACGACATGGATAAGTTAGGCTATCGTTGGGCATAGTTTGTGAACGCCGGCTTCACGATAATTATTCGTTGGTATATCGTATCTATAAGTAATCAAAGCGCTCTATGCACATTATTAGTTCATTGTGCATTTGTCCAACCCATTATGAATAGACCTAAATCGTAAAAACAAGCCATAGCTCATTGTTGAAAAAGCCCCATGAAAAATTAGCCGCGAAGAACTTCGAACAATGGTGAAAAGATGTCTCCTACCCGTGGACACGCGGACGCAAGGACGATCCATCATAACCCAGACCCTCCCCCTCACACTCACCTACTACTGCCAACATGAACAAACTACTACTCATACTAATACTGATACTGATACTGATACTGTTACTGCTGACATGGACATCGACTCAAAAAGGACTCGAAAACACTGTTGAGTTCCCCTTTTATGAACACCATTTTTATATACCAATTCCCAAAACCGCTGGGAACACGTCTTTATATGGCAGTTGTAAGCTAGAAACACGTTCATTTATTTTTTTGTCGACCGGAAGACGTCATTGGAATACGTCTACATACGTCGTTGTGTGTTGGGACTACGTAAAGAATTGGTTCAAAGTACGTCAAACATAAGTTAGAAATAAGTTTGGCGTAAAAAAGACATTACCGCGACGTGTTTCGACTTATAAGTAGCCTTTGTGGACGTGTGTAAGCGTCCACATATCGTGTGTAAAACTTATCCCCATCGCATGCGGAACGTGTGTCATACGCCGAGTACGTCGTAAAATTTTGAACATGTTTAAAATTTCTTGACGTACTCTACTTACTACGACGTATGATAGCGTACTTTAGCGTTCTACTCACGTATACCAAACTTACTCATACCGTATTTGACGTGCGCCAACGTTTTAGACACATTTTTCTTAGGTCGGCATACGCTGGCAAGATCGCCAAGGTGTGACCGCGATGTTGTCACTTCCATTTCTACGGCAGTTATGATTCGAATCATTGTGCGTCAGCCTTTTAATAGGCTACGTCACGACATCGTCGGCGATGCGTGCAACGCGCTATGCCTAAGTTAGACTATTGTTGGGCATCGGTTGTGTAGGCCGACAACAGGTTCAGCATTCGTTGGTATAAGTTATCTATAACACAACGAAACGTTCTGTGTCCGTTACCAATGCGTTATACATAAGACCAAGTCGCTATGAATACGTCCGAATCTTTTAAAAAAAACATCAAAAGTTCAACGTAAGCCAGCGTTTTAGATACATTTTAATACGTTGCCATCGCTGGCTAAAACGTCAAGGTGTGACCGGGCCTTAAGTTGTGTATACGTTGGGAGAACGATGAAAAACAATGAAGTACGCTGGCATATTACGTGGTACGTCTAGTACGTCGTGAAATTTCAAGCATGCTGAAAATTTTACGACGTACTCGACGTATGGCTCACAAGTTACGCATACGCTGGCATAAGTTCTCGGCACGCTCCGCAATCGTTTACACACGTCGGCCACACGTTACTTGTAAGTTACTCATAAGTCGAAACACGTCGAGGTAATGTTTAGCATACCCGAAACTTAATTTTTAACCTACGAGTAACGTGCTTTGAACCTATTAGTAGCGTGCTTTGAACCAATGAGTAGCGTGCTTTGAACCTATGTGTAACGTATCTCAAACGCACATTGGCGTATGTGGACGAATTTGATTGACGTCTTCTGGACGACCACAGTACTTACTGAATGTGTTTCTAACTTACAGCTACCGTCTAATGGCGTATTGGCAGCGTTTAGGGGAATTGGTATATACAAATGGGCTTCACAAGAGGAACCCGTCAGTGTTCCAGACTCCATGTTGAGTAGATATCAATGGCAGTAGCAGTAGTAGTAGTAGTAGTAGTAGTAGTAGTAGTAGTAGTAGTAGTAGTAGTAGTAGTTCGAGAGAATTTAGTGTTGTCAATGTTAGTAGTAGTAGTAGTATTAGTATTAGTAGTAGTAGTAGTAGTAGCAGTAGTAGTTTGAGAGAATTTAGTGATGTCGATGTTAGTAGTAGTAGTAGTAGTAGTAGTTCGAGAGAATTTAGTGATGTCGATGTTGGTAGTAATAGTAGTTCGAGAGAATTTAGTGTTGTCAATGTTAGTAGTAGTAGTATTAGTATTAGTAGTAGCAGTAGTAGTAGCAGTAGTAGTTCGAGAGAATTTAGTGATGTCGATGTTATTAGTAGTAGTGGTAGTAGTTTGAGAGAATTTAGTGATGTCGATGTTAGTAGTAGTAGTAGTAGTAGTAGTAGTTCGAGAGAATTTAGTGATGTCGATGTTGATAGTAATAGTAGTTTGAGAGAATTTAGTGTTGTCAATGTTAGTAGTAGTAGTATTAGTATTAGTAGTAGCAGTAGTAGTAGCAGTAGTAGTTTGAGAGAATTTAGTGATGTGGATGTTATTAGTAGTAGTGGTAGTAGTTTGAGAGAATTTAGTGATGTCGATGTTAGTAGTAGTAGTAGTAGTAGTAGTAGTAGTAGTAGTAGTAGTAGTAGTTCGAGAGAATTCAGTGATGTCGATGTTGGTAGTAGTAGTAGTAGTAGTAGTAGTAGTAGTATTAGTAGTAGTAGTAGTGGTTGGAGAGAATTTACTGATGTCGATGTTGGTAGTAGTAGTAGTAGTAGTAGTAGTAGTAGTAGTAGTAGTAGTAGTAGTACTTTCAAGTAACGTGTTGCAAAGTGTGAACAACGTTCGTGTAGCGTGCTTACAAAACGTTACTCATAGGTTAGAAATAAGTTTTGGGTATGCTAAAGATTACCTCGACTGTTTCGACTTATGAGTAACTTACAAGTAACGTGTGTCGACATGTGTCAACGATCGCATAACGTGCCTACAACTTATGGCCAGCGTAGCGGAACGTGTGAGTCATACACCGGCATACGTCGTAAAATTTCAAACATGAAAAAATTCGAGGAAAACCCAAAAGTTCAACGTTTAAAGCCAGCGTACTACGACGTATGGCAGTGTTTTTCAGCGTGCTCTCAATGTTATCAAAACTTACCCATAACGTATTCGACGTGTACCAGCGTTTTAGACAAATTTTCCAAAAATCGGCATAAGCTGGCTAAAACGTCAAGGTGTGACTGGGCCTTTTGGGAACGAAACAATGGAGACGTCCCTCCCCCTCTTCTACAAAGAGGAAGAAGAACCCTGCCATCGCGTGACGTCAAAAACTCCCTCCCACCTGTGGTTGAGCGGGGGGGTGGATCACGAGGGCATGAGTCACGCCGGGTGCGGGGGAAGGGGCGGGAAGGATAAAGAGGACATCTTTTCTTTGTTCGTGTAAAGGGTCTCGTGAAAGTCCCGTGTAAAGAGTTCGTAAAGAGTCCCGTGGTAGGGCCGAGTTCGTGGGCTTAGTTCGTGGGAGTCCCGTGGCAGAGTTCGTGTGCTGAGTCCCGTGGGAGGAGTAAGCTTTTCGCTTCGGCAGTTGGGGGAGTCGGGAGGAAGCCAGAAGCCAAGGAGCTGCGTGGAAGTCCGGGCGTCGCGAAGGAGACGCGAGCTGGAGGCGCAGCTTTGCCTGCTGTGTCAAGCAAACCGCGCGTTCGTGTGGAGAGAGCCGGAGAGAGCTCGCCTGCCACACGGAAGGCCCGAGCTCGACCGCGGCTACGCTAGCTGCTGTGGGGACGGGACGTCGCGGGTCGCCCAAGCCAGACACCACGAGGGTGCAGGTAACCTGCAACGGTCTCGTGGGACTCGTTCGGTCTGCCAAGTCCCACGCCATAAAGACCCAAGAGGTCCAGTCTGACCGCATTGCCTTTGATAGGGTCTTTTTCCTGCTTTTCTTTCGCATGAATGTTGTGGCGCCGAGTCCCGTAAGTAAAACTGTGTAAGTGACTGTACATTAATAATTGCTTATAGACGGTTTTAGTTCTTTTGTCGTGCTTTTGTTGCTTGTATAATTGCATCCGTGTTTTACCTTATTTAATTGCATACGTGTTTCATTAGAATAAATGTCCTTGTGTGAATGTAAACCTGCTCGTTGCGTCCATTCCCTCATTGACTGAACATTTCGTGTGTTGGGAGTTAGAAAGCCGTTGGTTTGCCGTAATCGGGGGACATTTGGACCGACGGTTCTCGGCGATTCCGCTGCTCGGAATCGCGCACGGACAAGCTCGCCTCGGCGGTTTGTTCCGTACGAGTTCCGTCGAGGGTGGAATACCCCCGGTAGTTGGATCACGTGGGTATTTATGTACATTGAAGATTGGCAATCGACCCTCCCCCACATGATCTGCCGATTGTCGTATTTCGGTTCTTGTACAAGGACCCGTCGCTCGGAGTTATCTGGGCGACGATCTATATTCCGGGCGATCGGTCGGGCCGATTCGACTTGCGGCTCCGTTCAGAGCGGTCGGTTGGCGGCTGACCCCCGCCTGTAACAATATTGTTCCAAGATGATAATGAAGCCGTTTGTATTTAAGAAACTACAAAGAGCTGAATTTATCTCACAGCAATCATTTTCAGTCGGTGGCCCTGGCAGATATTGTGCAATATTTTGGCTGGCTTTATATTGGAGCGACGGCAGTGGATGATGACTATGGACGAGGGGGTATCTCAAGGTTTGTATTGGAAGCTGAGCAAAGAGGTGCTTGTATTGCTTTCCAGAACATGCTTCCAGCAATACAACAACTACAAGCATTTCAGGCCCTTGGTAAGTGAATCATGTGTTGTTGTTTTTTTGTGTGTACATTGCACAAATTTTGGTTTCCTCTGAGTATGTATCTGTAAAAGTGTAGGTGCAAATAATGCAGGAACGTGTCATTCTAGTCAGCCTCTTCTTCTCATTTGGCTGTGTCCCATCTTCCTTAATCTTGGCAAACATTCCTCCTATCCACAAGAAGGGTGAAAAAACTGATTATCTCAATTACAAACCAGTATTGCTTCCAATTATCAGCAAAGTAATGGAATCCATCATTTCTATTGATGTCAACTCTTTCCTGTTTTCAAACCGCTTCATCTCTGACTGTCATTTTGGATTCCATCCTGATCATTCAACACTTAAAATACATAATTGCTCCTCTCTCAGCAATGATTGGAACCCTAAATCTCAAACAAGAGGTCAAGACCATCTTTTTTGACATGTCAGACATTTGATGCTGTCTGGCATCCTGCATTTTTTTTTGCCAAGCTCCCTGCTTGTGGCATACAAGGCCACCTTAATTCCTAGATTCTGGACATGCTCCACTCATGCAGTGAATGTGTATCTATCAATGGAACCTTCTCCTCTCATCTCCCAGTGGAGACTGGCATGCTTCAAGGCAGTGTTAGGCCCAGTCTTGTTCCTCATCCACATAATCGACCTCCCTGATGCTCTGAATAACCCTCTCTTCATTTTTGCAGGAGACACCATACTGTCATACAGTATCCCATATTACTGATTATCAGATGGTAAAGAATGAGATTGACGAGAGTGTGGGAGTTTATTCAAAAGGTGGAGGGGGGGAAGAGGAATGAAAGAGTGAAGGTGAGCAGTGATTCGTGATTTTGGCAGTTTTACCAGAAAGAGGTTGTTGGCGGACCTGAGTGCCCTGCGGAAGTTTGGGGGGGGGGGACATATCTCAGACAGAGCAGAGTGGGGGGGGGCGAGACCGGAGAGGAGACTGTAGAAGACAGAAAGACCACTGACCAGCCTGCGGTGAGAGAGTGAGAGGCCCAAAGACGAAGCCTCACCACGGGAGATTGCTTCACTTCACCTTCACCTCACTCAGCCTCACCTCACCTCACCGTGGGTTTCTGTGGAATCTGTGGTGTAGTTTTTATCGGTGCCAACTTGTCAGTACTTTTCCATCATGAACTTTGTTCTATTTGCATGTCCAACCAATGGCAGTTGTGTAGGTGTAGTTTTTTTAATCTGGTCTCTGACCAATCATTTTGCCCAACATTACTATCAGGCTCTCGTCCCTCATCGTCAAGGGATGAGCAGTGAGGAATGCTTTAACGGGAGTTTGATAATGCTTTCCTGCATGGCAGCTCGCCATTTACACCATCGTGGAAATAACTCATGGACTGGAGTTTCACTTTAGTTAAACTAAAGTACACTTTGACTCATGGTGTTTTGTACTATGTGCTGTGTCGCGGCCCTATCTACAGTAGGGTTTTTGTGCCTTTCAACTGTGGCATTACTATCATCGAAACTCTTTTATGATCACCCGTACTCAAGCTTAACAGCTTATGGGACACCACTCAGACTGGATGAAGTCATCAACCTTTAGTTGTGAGTGTGTCGATAACTTTATTTTCTATATTGGTGACTCTGACGTGATCTCTTGTGATCATGTCTGTCGAAGCTCTGTCCGAAGACGATGTCCATCAAGATGCATCTGCTGAGGTACCCCTGTCACTGGTAGTGGCTGTTTGTTTAAAACTCCCTCCCTTCTGGCCCACCAATCACACATTGCAGTTTGCACAAGCTGAATTGCAGTTCCTGACCAGGCATGTCACAACCCAGGATACACGCCTCACCTATGTTGTTGGATCTTTCCAGTCAGAAATAGTGCAATAAGTGAGGGACCTCCTAATTGCTCCTGCAGCCTCGGAATGTTATACCAATCTCAAGGCTGAGCTCATCAGGTGTACCTCAGCTTCAGAGCAAAAGAGACGACACCAACTACTCATTTCTGAAGAGCTTGGTGACGGGAAATTCTCTCGGCTTTTGCGAAGGATAAGACAGCTGCTTGGGGACAGTCGATTGGAGACAACCATCTTAAAACAGCTGTTTCTCCAGATACTTCCCACCAACGTCCAACTGATCTTGGTCTCAACTAATGAGGCTATTGACATTGAACAACTGGCAGATCTTGCCGACAAGATCATGGAAGTCTCTTCTCCTTCGTCATCCACTACGCACAGAGAAGCTGTTTCAAAACCTCAACAGCAACTTGCACCTGAACCAGACCAAGTCTGTGCCTTGTCCACTCAGGTTGAGAACTTGATCAAACAGGTACAAGCTCTCACAACATAACTACAAGTGGAAAGAGAGAGGAGTAGAAGCCGAGGGCATGGTCCATTGAGAAGTCAATCAAGAGGACACAATCCCAGCTCAAGCGCCCACCAACATGCCAAACAGATGTGCTGATACCATTGGAAGCATGGAGAAACGGCTCACAAATGCATCAGCCGATGCTCATCCCAGTCTCACCCTTTGGAGCAGGGAAATTCCAATGCCAACGACCAGCGACGACAAGTCAGCCTGGCAGTGACACATCTAATCACCTATTCTACATAAACCACAATGCAACAGGTACTAGATTTTTCGTGGATACTGGTGCTGAAGTGAGTATTTAGGCCTAGTCTGCCTGACGAAGGCCTAGTCTACATAAATCCAGCTGCAGGCAGTGAATCCACAGGGAGAGATCTTTAATGCTGGATCTTGGACTGCGATTAGTATTTCAATGCGTATTTGTGGTTGCTGAGTTGCCTCCACTCATCACCAGGGATGATTTTCTTCAACATTTTGGCCTGCTACTGGATATCAAACATCACAAGCTACTGTGTCAGGAATCATCAATCATACACTCTCCATCAGCCCCATGTTTGTGAAAGCTACATCTACTTCACTTCATGACACCCTCCTTCGTGAATACCCAAAGATTTCTCATCCAGTATACAGCACAGGGATTGTGAGATTAAGCACTAGCCATGCACTTACCACATAGTAACTTGTGGACCTCCAGTTGCAGCATGACCATATTTTTGCAAAGCAGCAGAAATGGAGAGGTTGGTGAAGTTGACAATTATCGTCGCTCAGGGCAGCTGTTCTGGAGAAAATATCATCGCAACAGCTCTGTCTCTTTCTTGTCCATTCAGAGGCAAATTCATATATATCAGTCTAAGCTCTTTCAGGCTGATCACCAACTGTCCATCTCAGGAATAACTGCCACTCAAACCCCTCCCGGGTCATGTCAGCCCTCATGAAGGGCTCCAGGCAAAATCGTGTCTGCCCTGATTGGATGAGGGGGCATCAGTTTTAAAACGTTGAAGTCATTGGCAGCGGGTTTGAATTTGCGAACTTTCATTGGCTTGTTACCAGACCATGCCCTGCCCCCTTGACAGGCCATGTCCCAGCATTCAAAGCATCTAATCAAGATGTGACCTGAAGCTTGGTGATATCACAGGGGCTTTCATCCAATGCGATGCATTCGTGGATTACTTCAACAAGAAGAAACAGAAATAAATAATCATACAAATAACAAATGGAAACAATAAAAAGAGCGATCAGAGATTGCAGATCCACTGCCAGGATTTCTTTTGAGTGGTGTATTTTTTTTATAGGTTTTAGGGAAATCCAATATGGCTGCCACCCATGTGACCTATGATATCACATGTGTGAACCTTTTGTTCTTCATGGACAGGCGGTCATACGTGTAAAGTTTCACCTGGATCTGTTCAACCACTTCAGAAAAGATTTTTGAAGGTTTTTTTTTTTTTGAAACAATAAATATGGCTGCCGAATCCCATGACCGATGAGGTAGTTAAAACAATGTTGTGGACCATTTTATCTCTAGATGCCCCTCAAACATTTTCATACTGATCTCATGTGGCATTCTCCATATGCAATTTTGACGTCATAACGAGGGCACTTGTGACGTCCTAAAAATCAAACTTATTTATGATGAGGAGTACTTGCTATGTGCCAAGTTTCAATTTTTCCTTGGTGCTATTTCAGAGATACAGAAGTCCAAAGTTTTTCCATTTTTCCAACATGGCTGCCACTCCACGTGACCTCTGACGTCTTAATTATCATTGAAACATTTTACATGAGTCGTTGCACGAATGGTGAAAATTTCGTCTAAATCTGACTAGCAGTTGCGGAGAAAAATATGAAAGTTCTGTGCGGACAAACAGACCCAAATGCAATACCATCTCCTTTGGCGGGGGTAATTACAAATTAATGAGAGGAATGAAGAGGAGCTAACTCTATACTTGGTGGGAATTGATGTGACAGTTATTTGAAACACAAAAATGCAACAAACTACATTGCATAGTCATCCCATCCCATGGGGCATTTTGTTTATAATATGTCATCTGGGTTCTATCTCCAACGGAGTCCGATTTTACGAAAGCTATGTTTCAGATTATGTGCCAGTAATGGCCGCATCTCAGAGCACGCCATCCTTCAGATTGTGATGCAAAGCCGGCTGTCCCATCTGCATTTAGGGTGTGAATGTTAAAGATCCTATGTTGCATTTCAAAGAGTAGGCCATTGTGAGCTGGTACCCTGGATAGATTCTCTTCTTGAAATTAGTTGTCGAATGAGCATTCCCTCCAATCGTTGGGCCAGAGGTGTGTGCATGGCATTGGCCAAAAATTGCTGTACAGCAATGGGTAACATCTTTTTCACTTTGCGTTTTTTATCTTTTATTTGTGCAGCTACATTGATTGCAGAGACAAAGGCAAAGGTCATTTTACTTTACCTAAGTGAGCCAGACATGGTAAAACTGGCAGAGGAGCTATGGAAACAGAATGTTACGAAAAAGTTCTGGATCGCTAACACTGCTTGGGTGACATCGCCATTGATAAGCTCAACACATCACAGACATATATTTGGAAACGTGGTTGGCCTAGCATTACCAAGAGCCACAATTCCAGGCCTAAGAGACTTTCTGCTGAAAATCAAACCAGGCAATACCAAGTGGTCGGATCGAAGATCACTGGTTAAGATGGGAAATTCAAATGAAAAGATTCTGAGTCTTCAAGATTGCAGATACTTTTGTCTTAATCACAGTATAGAGCAAAGGTCGAATCAAACATATTTGAATCATTTTATAAAGGCATACCATTTCCATGGAAGATATTTGACTCAACCTGGGTGCAAAATTAATACGACACACCCAAACAACATCAAGCCTATAGCTCAGCAGTGTCTTTGTACCTGCGCAAATTATTCCATAAAGTCCAATTTTTATTTGATTCCCGAGCACAATACTTCAATGCAAGTAACAGACAATGACCCTCTCATGAAATTACCTGAAAAAATTACTAGGCCATTGATTAAGAACTTTACTGAACATCAGACTGATAAATTTCACATTCCACAAAGAAGAGATCAAAAGGATGTCATTCTTCAGCTCTGGGAAGTTACCTTCAACTGTTCGTGGGTCATTGATGATGCAAGTACACCTTGCACGGGAGAGGAAGACCTTCAGGATGTTTACTCTCCATTCACAGATGTGTCGCAGCTCCGTGTGACTTACAGTACCTACCTGGCAATTTATGTTGTTGTGCATGCGCTGCATGACCTCCAGGCTTGCAAACCAATGCATGGTCCATTTTCTAATGCTTCCTGTGGTACAATCAAATCATTACAACCTTGGCAGGTATGTGTATGCTATGTTAATGCATTGTCTACTGAATTTTTATTTTAAATAATTATTTTCTTCATATTAATTTACACAATGTCCTTTATCAAACCTTTTCAAGGTGCTTTACTATCTAAGAAAGGTTAACTTCCAGAGCATCTTAGGTGAGGCCATGAGCTTTGATCAGAATGGAGACCCACCTGCAGTTTTTCAGCTCATTAACTGGCAGCGGAATGAGGAAAACGATGTTAATGGAGTTGTGCACTTCAGAAAGGTTGGTGGTTACAATTCTGGTGCCTCTCCGGGTCATGTGCTCCAAGTTGATGCTGACCACCTTGTGTGGGCTGGAGGCAAGCGCAAGGCAGGTTTTAACAATACTGCTCAACTGTATGACTAATATATCTGCCTCCAATACGAAGTTAGTTGACTGAATCATTAAAATTATAGCTAACTGCAAAGTGTATGTTTCAGGTAGAAGAGTCCATTTGTTCCAAGACGTGCACATCTGGGACACGGCTGGTAGCCATCAAAGGAAGGCCTTTCTGCTGTTTTGATTGCATCCCTTGCACTGGTGGAGAATTTGCCAATGTTACCAGTATGTTATTCTTGTTGCTTGTTCTTGGAAATAATCACAGATTATTTCATAATGCAGATTATAAACCTGCTGCACTGCATCAGACAGCTGCTCCATGAGCTTCAACTTCTATGTGTGTATGTGGATACATACATATATATGTATATATATTGGTTCGCAGGTGCCAGCAGTGACCACTATTTTCGTTGTGTCTGTGTGTCTGTCTCTCTGTCTGTCTGTTTGTGACACTCTCCAGAGTATAGATCTGTGACGTTTGATGTTATCTTGATGAAACTTGGACACAAGCTCGATATCATGGTCTAGTTGTGTCTTTTGGTATGAGGGGCATCCCACGCCCCTTGTGGGCGGAGCCATGCCCACTTGAACTTTTTATTTATTTTTATTTTTTTCTCGATTTTTTTTCCTGCAATTTCATTTCCTAGAAGCTGTGCGTAATGTCCATAAGTACAACATATAAAAAATCCGATTTGATTTGGTCAATTTTGATGGAAGAGATAGGTTTTTACTGTCAGGCTTCCTCAATAATTCCCGTGAACCATCATCGCCTCCCGGCTTGCATACATTTTATTCGAACAACAAAATTTAAATATGCACTTCAAAAAATAGACATTACCAAAGCTTTTCGACTTGCATTCTTCAGGATATAACCACAATCAGATGATGAAGAAGAAGAAGAACCACCAACTCTCATTTATAAAGTAACAATGTAATGTCCTCAATGTTGATAGGTTGCGAGAAAGAAAGGATGGGATTAGCTGATTGGTGGGACCATAGGGCATCCTGAATGAGTAGGCGGAAATGAACCATCATGAATAATGATTAGGCGGAGATGAATCACCAAAGTACCTGCGGAAACATAATGCTAAGTAGCGGAGGGCTAGTTGGGAGGGGGGGGGGTCATGATGACTCAAAGTTGACTGTGGTGGAGTTGTCACACAGTCAAGCCATCATAGTCAGAATAGATATAAAGTTCGGACATATTCTTTCTGTTTACAAAGAATGGGATTGGTTGACCTGATGAATGTAGCCTCCATTGCACGAAGGTGAGCTGAACTGCGTCCTCTATTCAGGATTTTAAAACAGCTGATACGATATTGCTCTGCACATTGAGAATTATTCAATAAATGGTAACCAATTGCAGAGGCACAGGGAATAGTTGTCATACTGTGTACATTCTTACAAGCCTGAGTTCGTTGTCTCTGTTTGGATGACTGTCCCCATCTGATCCCCAAAGGGATGTGTTGTTCAATATTATCCTTCAATCTCAAAGATGTGTGGCCCATGTACCGAGCATCACACTGGAACTGAAATTCGTAAATAATCTTACTTATATGAGAGGTGGGCAGAACATCTTTTTGGACTGACGGAAGCAACCGGTGGGTGGTGAAAATCACTCGTGGTTGAACCGCATGGTAAGAATGGGACACTGTCCGTTTGATCTGGTTTTCAAACCGTTGAGACACTTTGCCTTTCCAAGGTAGACGTAGATATACGGGACATTCACCAGGTCCGATTGTAGGATTCTTTGATGGGTTCTGGAATGTGTGTGTGTGTATATATATATATATATATATATATATATATATATATATATATATATATATATATATATATATATATATATTCTGTTCAGGATACCCATTATCAAGAAGAATAGTCTTGATGGTCTCAATTTCAGCATGGAGTTTATCTGTTATGTGGAGCAGATCTTTCTTGCTCTATTGACCAAAATACCAATCAATCCAATCTTGTATCTGGAGGAACTGTAAGAGTCCCACCTCATATACTGTCCGGTAAAAGTAGCCTTACAATAGACTGGTTTTATAAGCGTCGGCCGATTTCTCAACAAAGACGTCCAAGAAGGGAAGTACGCCAGAGTGTTCCATCTCTTCGGTAAACTCTAGGGATGGATGGGGAGAGAGTTCAGGTGTGCCAATAAGACTTTGCACGCTGAGGTTGACTCAAAGACAGCAAAGATGGCATCCACATACTGATAAATAATAGATAGAAGGGGGTTGAACTCCAGGATGTTGTCTGCAAAGGCACGTTTTTCACGGTAACCTACAAAGACGTTTGCCTAGATAACCGGGGCCTCGAGTGCATCCCATGATGTCACCATCAATCTGAGTATATATTGAATCATTGAAACTGAACTCAACAGAACGGGTCGCCATATTCATTAATTCAACGAAGACAGACTCAGAGATCAGTGGAGGTGTCAAGTCACTATGATACAGAAGTTGCATGCAGATTTCGATCACTTCTGTCAGTGGGACATTCATGAATAGACTGGCTCTATCATATGAGGACATTGTGGAATTCTCGTTTAGGTGTGTGACGGACCACGTGCCATTGGCGAAGGTGAAGGAATTCACAATTACATGTTGTGAGACATTGGCCAGTGCTGGCTGTAATAGTTCACATAACCATCTGGCGGGTTCATGTTGTGCAGTCATTGAAAAGATCGGCCATAGAGGAACACTATCTTTATGAGTCTTTGGGAGACCATACATCCTCGGTATTTGCGATTTGACAGGTCTAATTGTGTCATAAATCTCCTTGGAGAGGTCTCCCCGTTTGCAAAGTTTCAATCGTCTTTTTGTTATTTGTTTCTCCAAATGAGATGTGTGGTCACATTCAGTTGTATTTCCCAGGTGTTGGAACTGGAACATATCACCCAAATCACAATCATTTTCTCAATGTAGTCACTCTTATTCAGAATAACCACGTCGGGGCCTTTATCTGCTCTGCAAATCTGGATTTCAGGATTGGATTTGAGGTCATGTATAGCGACCAGGCAATCATGCTGCACATGGAAATCTGACAAATCGTTTGGAATCCCACAGTTGGTGTGAGCGAGATTGGCTAGTCTGGCCTTAAGTGCTTCGTTTGCCTCATTGGATACTGGGATGTGCTGGAACAGCTGAATATACAGAAGCTCGAACTTCGCAAACACCTCCTCTCGCTTGATGTTATGATTTGGTATCCCGAATGTGAAACCATGAGCCAAGACAAATTCTTCAGTCGCAGAGAGTTTATGATCTGACAAATTGAGCACATGTTTGGAGGGATTACTAATCAAGAAACCAAACCGTTTTTGATTCAGATGGTCGATCGGACGTGAATGCTTGCTTTACGTGTTTTGCTCAACTCGTTCGCCAATAGAGGCGATATAACGACAAACGCAACTCAAGTCAAACAGAGACGGGAACCCAGGTGCGATGTTCCATACACGGCGAAGAGCATGATGGAGAACGACCAGACTGCGGTTTGTCTGTTAATTTCATCCTCCATAAACACACGTTTGACTGTCCAACTACAACTGAGATGAGAATTCTGGATCCTTTTTGCGATATAAATTGGAACCACCCTGTTATGAATACATGTCTGCAGGAATGCATTGGACAGGATGGCAGTTTGTAGCTTTCCTTTCAATCTTATGACATTATTCATATTTGAGAGTTGGGACGAATTGTACGTTTGTCTCAAATAAACAAACATTATATTCATACAACAAAATTTAAATATACATTTCAACGCACATCTCCACCTTGTTCGGAGAACAGATGAGTGTGACTGGGTAAAGCGGGTACAGAAAGCGATGGGTTTGGGACACAATATTTAGAAGCAAACACAGGGTTTAGGCATTCAGTCTTTTCAAGTGCAGCATCAGCTTTACAGCCATTTGAGTTAATGGAGGGGGAACAAACAACGGAAACAGACTTAACCAGACGCCACAATAATTTGCAGGAGGGAGACAGGTTTGAGAGTTCAGACTTGAGATGAGAAAGATGTTGTTTCCTGGCTTTCCTGAGGGTAGACACACACTTGTTCTGAGCTTTGTGGAAGGAACTGAGATTGCCTTCAGTTGGATTTCCCTTCCATGAGGCGAAGACAAGTTGTTTCAGGACAACTGCCTCACCACGTGCTTCAGTGTACCATGGGTGGGAGGAAGGGTATGACAACTGAAGATGAGATGGAATAAATCTGTGGATGAGAGAGAGCAAATTTCCTTGAAATAATTCCCAGGATGAATTGATGTCAGTGAGAGTAGAAGTGGGAGAACAGTCTTGAAGTTTGATGGTTGCTGGAAGTCACTGCCGGTCAGCCTGAGTGAAATCCCAGACGGTGCTGAGGTGGTTCTCTAATAACAGCCAGAGAGATGTCCACTTTGACAAGCACATGGTCAGATGAACCGATTGGAGCAGAGGAAGAGCAGCAGATATTTGAGGGAAATTGGTCAAAACCAAACCCAGAAGAGATGGAGTACCATTGATTAAGATCCAGGTCGGGAAGTTGACAGATTGTTTCAGTCCCAATGAGTCGCAGAAGTCCTTTGCGAAAGTGCCATGGTAGGTGAGTGGAATCCACACCCAACCAACTGGCATGATCACAATTGAAGTCACCACAAATGAGGAAGAGAGTTGGGAGTAGATGATAAATGGGGTTTCTGGGATGCCCATTCAAATTAATGGGGGAAAAGGGAAAAAAATTCTGATCCAAGCTCAAAATGGGAGACACACTTCCTCCCCACCTATCCCCTTCTCTCAAATAGAAGCAAATGTAAAATCGAGACTGAAAGATTGAGACTTGCTGATTAAAGCACTTCTTCCCTTTCATATTTTTATTCCACTCAAAGAGCGAACCAACGAATATTTGTCCATGTTCTACTTTAGGGAATAACATAATTTTCTGATAACATTCATTTCCATCGAGTATATTCACAAAGAATAACTTGGAACTTGGTTCTTGGTTTAAGTGTCTTTGTTGTGCAGAAATGAAATGATAAACTTCTCTTAATGCTCTTATTTGACCACCTCCTGAGTCACATATCATTTTGAGATTTTAGTAAATTGTTTTTCCATTGTTCAATTGATAACCATCAAAGTTTTCAGTCCATTGAAGGATTTTTTTTTTTACATCCTCCAACATATTTGTAATTAAATTTATCCGCTTATTTGTTTTATCTACTTTTACCACGGTTATTTCTTCAATAAGACTTATTTGATATTTCTCACATTCTTTATGTTTCCCATTTAAATACCAAGGCTGATTACATCTCCACTCTTTGGTTTGGTTATTGCTTGGTTCTATCATTTATAAATCAGTAACAAGACGGTGGTAGCCTGTTAAATTTCCCAACCCAATATCTTAACACTTATACTTATAAACTTAAGGGAGAATATTGATTCCATTCTCTAAAATATATATTTTATCATCAAAAGCTCCTAATGCTTTCTTATTTATCTCTTCTGTATATAATTGATGTTTATAACTTCTTATTGTATTCATTTTTCTGTACTCTTCCTTCTTTAAGGTTAAACAGTTGTAATAATGTTTAAAGTTTATTGTTTCCTTGATTATATTTTTCTTTAGTCCCTTTAGCTTCTTATCACACCTTTCAATGCCATTATTATCAATATACGTAAAAGCATAAGACTTTGATCTAAATCCTATAAATTCACTCATGACCTTCCCACCCAATTCATCTTTAAACTTACCAATAACCTTTTTATTCTTTGATGAAAACAACACATCACCTGACTTATAATTACTTGTATCATATATATCAATATTATCAATCATATCCTCATATACATCACTTGTCTTAATTTTTCTAATATAAAACTATCTGTATCCATATATAACAATGACACGTTATCCTTATTCTTTGATTTTAAATTATTATATTAATTGTCACACATTAATGACTTTGAGTCAAGAATTGTTGTTCCAATATAAACAGGTTTATCCATTTCAATACTCTCTTTTTTTTCAAATGAATAGCACAAAAGTTCTCTGAAAACACCTCTGCTTGCTCCAAACTTGGTCTATTAATTAACTTTGAAGCCTGTTTCCAAGATGTCGCAAGTCTTATGTTTTGTCGATTCCTTACATTTTCCAGTCTTTCCAAATACAGCATTATTCATTAATTTATAAAAGTCCTTCTCAAAATCTGTTTTTGCTTCTGTTCTTCTTTTTGTATTAAAGTCAATATCCTTCTTTAACCAATGACATTGTTTAAATTTCAAAATCCTATGAATTTTCCTCCCTCTCAACCCAGTAGATAAATATTGTCTCAAGTTCCTTTGATGCAAAACATAATTTTCTTTCTCATTTAATGTAGTAAGTAGTTTTTCTGGAGATTTACCTTTTATATTAAATAACTGTTGGTAATCACTTAACCATTCTTTTCTTGGACTTTCTTTATCAGGGGCATAAGGTAGGTCTTTATGTTTGTGATGAAGTTCTTCTGGATATTTTAAATAAACCTCAAAATAATGTCCAATTTCAGCTTCAACTAATTATTTTTGAGGAGTCAACAATGTCTTGTAAAACTTTTTCATAATGTTTTTCTTTAACCCATTAAAGTTTTCCAGAAGGTAAAGATTGAGACATAGCCCACCCATACAAATTGTTAGCATCATAATACATCAGGTAAGAGTTGTCCTCAATCTTATTATAACCAGGAAGATATTTGTTATTTGCTTTGGCATATCTCTTGGAGCCTACTTGAGATATTCCTCCTCTTTTAGCCTTCTTTATCATTAAAAGCATATCTATATCACTGATTAATTCCAAATTCTGTTTTGTCATTTTTAACATAGCACTCCAAGCAAAACCCAGGGCGATGTAATAGTGATCAGGGTTTTTATTATGTTTTATATGATTTTCTTATCCATCCGAATTTTTATTATGACAGACTATTCTAAAAGTTTCAAACACATTAGTCAAGAACAATGCATCAGTTTTAAGATACAAATCGTGATATTCTCCAAGATTCTTTATATTAAACTTCCACCAAACATTTTTAGCTTGTGTAGAATCTCTATCGGAAATATGAGTTTTATTCAACTTGCTAAAGAAACTTAGCCTTGAAAGAAGTTGTTTCTTTAAATCTCTCAAATGAATCCATATAGTCATACGGATATATTCCCTTTTGTGATAAGAGATCAATCTCTTGTTGATTTGAGAAATGTGATTTAAGATTTGGAAAGATTTTAATATTTGATGCTGTGAGATCATGGACTTGCCATAAACTTGAATGTGTCAATAAATCTAATATGGGTTACGGGGATGTATGAATTGTTTTGTGAATGAGATGTATTTTTGATCTGTGTTAGGAATGGCAGAAATATCTCCAGATGTCTTTGAAAGTTCATTTATGAATAGACATGTCATCGTGAGTGTTGTTGTGAAGAAAGACTGGAATATAGTTTCGGGGCTTGCAATTAAGATGACAATGGGAATGAGCTGGACCTCTATATTTTCCAGTAAGATGACAATGATCCCTAACTTTGACCTTTCCCTCAATTTTGTCCTCACAAATATGACATACTGTTCTTTCTAAATTCCTATTTCTCTCCCTTTGTTAATGACATTGGTTTATAGGTTTTAACCATTATTTCTCTTCATCTTATACAATCTTTTTTCCAATAGTCTTACAAACTCCTTTGAGGCATCTTCTCCTCTATAAAGTTCTAACTTGTTGTATTCATCCGCAATAACAGAAATGATTTGATATAATAACAGAAACCACAAGAAGCATGTTTTTGTTATTTATTTGTGTATGATTTATTTGGATTTGGAGAAACAGTATCTATCTTTTCAAGGATACTTTCAAAATCAGCATACATCACAAACGGGTGTTTTATAGATTTGTTAATACCTTTGAATGATATGTTTGAACCTGCTTTTGGTGAATTGATTATGGTTGATTTATGATTACTACAATATTTTGAATGTTGATTTAATCGTTCTTTTGTATGAATGGAATTGAGACATCTCTTACAAGGATACCTTTTACATTTTCTCTTGTATAGTTGTGATTTGGTTAATCTTGATAAATTTTTGATGAAAGCATAATGTGATTTTTCCTTTGAAGTAAAGTAGAGAAGGTCAATGTGTGTTTCATCCTTTTTATAGTTGTTTGAAATTTTTAATATCTGAACTTTGTTTGTATCGGTTAATCCATATACATTAACAGATAGATTATTCATTTTCTCAAATTCAGGAATATCTCAATGACATTGGAAACATTCAAGATTTAACATTTAATGTTTTCTCGTGTTTCGTATAATGTTCAACCCTTTCAGGTTTCCATTGTGGAGGATGTAAGTGAGCAAGAACAGACCATAGAAAACATTTATTATCTTTGTTTTGAATATTAACAACCGCTTTCTTAATTTTTATCTATTTTGATAAATCAATATAAGAAGAAGCTTGAAGAGGATCTGATTTTAAGATGTGTATTTCTTAAAAGATTATTTTTGTAAAAGCAAATCCACTACCTACGACAGTATTCTCAACATCTTGTTCTTGTCTCTGGAGTTCATCATCAACATCACATCTTACAAAATCTTGAAATGATGAGATAAAGCGAGGGTTTGTCCTCATATAGGGAGTAGTTTCGTCACCTTCTCTTACCATTTTCAATTTTACTCCCATATAAAACTTGTTTTCATTTCACTTAATGTTTTTTTAATTATAGTTTCAAAACTTTGTTTAACCATATCAACAGCTTCAATGATTGAAGATGGTCCAGAGTCTTGAAAGCAAAACAATCTTATTTTTATATGTCCTTTAAATGCCCCATCAGTGTTTCAATGGAGAATTTAGTGGCACCTTCCCTTTCTTCATTCTTCTTGTGTTTGTGTGATTGAAGGTGTTTATTATAAAAAAAAAAATTTAAAGAATATCATTATCACATCTATCACAATGTTTTGTTTCTTGGTCAAGTGGAGACATTTGTCTGAAAAGATCGAATGTGTGTCTGTTGGTTTGAAGGTATTTTTTTTTTATAACATTTATATTCATGATTACAAACATCACAGTATGTTGTATTCACCATATTTATATAACAAAACTTGGCTTAAAATAAAATTTTCTTGATGAAAATTCCGTTTAATTTATACGTGAATCTGTGCTTAAAACAATTTTATCTTCCAACTTTTTTCACTTCATTCATACAATGTATCAAGACACAAAAGACAAGTTTCAATCAATCTCTTAATTTGTAAAAGATACTGAGAAATATGTCGAGGATGTAAAATTGAATAAAGATAAATATAACAACTTTGGATAAAAACAATTATGGTGAATAATACAAGTTCTTCAATTTCCATCAGTGGAAGGGCTTTTAGTGTTTCTGGGAGAACATCAATTAAAGTAGCTCTAACAAAAGTTTTTCCTCTCCTCTGGCAATATATTCAAAACTAGAAAAAGCAATGAAACAAGAAAAAGTATCAAAAAAGAATAACCTCATGGATGAAGCTTTCGAAAGAAAAGATAAGACCATCAGCAATTTGCAAGGAGAAATTTGTATTTTTTTCAACAACCCTAAAGATGTAAATCCTGATGAAATAAAACATGTTAATATATCATGTGAAATAGCATTTCATTCAATCGGAGTTAAGGACCATTTAAAAATCACTTTCAACATAAATAATGTTGTAGTTGAATCTGTTAATGGAAAAAAGTAGAAAGATATAGATGGTAATGTTTTTTTTCTACTAATTAAATGAGTCATTATTCAAGTGAAGATTTTGAAGATTATGAGATTGATGATAGTATCTCTGTTGGAACAGAAGACAGTTATGATACCGAGAGTTTGTGTTCAAACCATAGTTATGAAAGTAGTTTTATAGATGTTTGTGAAAGCACCAATGAAAGTACCGAAGATGATACTGAAGATGAATTTTATTTGAAGTAAAGTTTTACTTTATAAATATGAATAGTTTACTAGATTTTGAGACTCTTGAATTTCCTGATTCTCCACATGACAAATTTGAGAATTGTCCTGCGTGTGAAAGATGGGGATTAAGTCAAAAGCCTAGAAACAATATATATTCTGTGATTTTCTTCTAATTAATGATGATAAAAAATATAAAGGACTATAATTCTTTGGGATTTACACCAAAAATGAATTACTTTACAAGATTGATTAGAGAAATGAATGTAAAGTATGAGGGTGATAACACACCTTTCCTTACAAAGGAAGAAACTGAACATATAAGAAAAATGTTCAAAGGATTGTTGTTATATATTATTCATGGATGTCATTTTCAGGGAAATATCAACACAAGATATTGTATAAATAATATAATGGATTAACTTGAAATTAAACCTGAACTTAGGAGAAAACATAGAGTTTATAAAAAAAGCCAATAAAAAATTAAATAACCTGTTTTCCAAATATATAAATGAATGATTTTTTAATCATTTGGATAAAATAAGATATAATTTAACAACCATAAAAAATCTTCCAAATTCATCAATAGGTCTCATAGTTGGTTCAAGTGGATGTGGAAAAACCTTACTTTCAAAGATGCTCCTCACTCCCAACTTTTTAGATTATGATAATTTAATAATTTTCACAAAGTCAAATTTTCAACCTGAGTATCAATGACTCTCACAAGGTTTTAATGCTGGTCTTCAAAAAGAAGATATAATCGGTTTATTTAAACTTCAAAACAAACTAAATGATTACAACATTGAAGATATAATACAACTATTTTGTGATACACAGAGATATAAAAAGAAATCAAAGCCAATAACTTCTATTCTTAGTGATAATACAGATGATATGCCTTCTCCCCAAGATTTGGATAAATCAAAAAAGAACCTCGTTATCTTTGTGATTGTGTTAATGAAAGAAACCAAACGTTAATGGATAGCTACGACACAAGAGGGAGACATTCTTCTTGTAATTGTATTTATCTTCGTCAATCATACTTTCAACTCCCTTGTCGTTCAAGAAGAAACAATGCTTATACTTTTATTTTACTCAAGTTAAATTCATTATATATAAACAATTTTTGGAAAGAGAATTGTTCTACATTATGTCGTAAAAAGGAATTTGGGGATTATATGAAGCACATGACTGAAAAATATAAATATATTGTTGTGAAACAAGATGAGATATGAAGGGATATATTTTTTATTTTATAAACATATATAAATGGCAACGATTATTATAAATATTGTTGGTAAATCTGCTTCTGGAAAAAACTTTCATAAATCAAGGTTCTTGAATAGTACAAATGAAAATCTTGTAAGTTTTCCAAAAAACCACCATGTGATTCATATTGTATCTACAACAACCAGAGCAATGTGCCGAGGAGAAGTAGAACGTGAAGATTATTACTATATTTCAGTAAAGGAACATATGTGATTGAGGAATGAAGGTCAAATATTTGAGGAGGTTTCTGTTGGTAGAACAAAATATTCATGTTGTAAGAGTGAGTTAAAGAAACTAAAATCTGGTGGTCTTGGGATATTAGAAACTAATCCAGAAGGAATGAGACAAATTATTAAAGATCTGAGTGGTAATGGAGTTAAAATTTTATCATTCGGTTTTGATGTTGATGAAGAAACTCAAGCAAACTTATGAAAAGCAGAGATACAAGTATTAGTGAAGAAGAAATTACAACTCGTATTATTGTTAATACAGAATTTGGTGAAATATTTAAAGAAAAGCATTTAGTTGAATACATCTACTTTAATGATGAAGAAAAGGAAAATTTCCCTGTTGACCTTTAAAATTCAGTGAATGATATTTTCCAATAAATAAATGGATGTGAAAGAAAGAGCAAGAAGATTTAAGGAACATCAAGAGTTGGTTTCAAAGTTGTAAAACAACAGGAAGACATGAAGAAACGTGGACAGAAACTAACGGGTGAAGAAGTATTTGAAAGAAAACAAGAGAAATTTTAAAACCACTTTTAATAGCTTCCCAAGAAAAAATTATAGATGCTGCTTCCACAGTTCCCACAATAGAATATACTCCTAAAAAACTTCAAATATTAAAAGATTTCAGTCAAATGACAGAGGAAGATTTAGAGCATATAGGAGAATTAGAATATGAGGATGAAGGATTATTTCAACAATTGGAAGGGATTAATCAACCCCCTGATTATATTGTGAAGGCTCTTCAAAACAATGAATATTCAGTGGATTCAAAAACCAAAGCAGGACTCATTCCAACAGAACAACCAGCAATATTTTATCTTGTTCAAGAAAAGGAATTGATATTTAATGATTAATTAAGGCTCTTGAGTTCTGCTCAATCCCCTGTTAAATTAACTCCGAGATTAATATTTCTTCTTACAAAAGATGGAAGACAAGGTTCAACTGTGAGGGATGAATCAAAGTATTTTGATAAACCACTGGATATGAAAAATAAGGATGATAGAGTATATATTGATTTGTTAGATTCTCTTAATTATAGGGTTAGTCTATCTGGTAAAAGTAGGAAGAATGAGAAGGAGAAACACATTATTCAGGCTTTAAGTATCCTTGGTTCAGGTGTTAGTTTTCTTCCAAATGACCCATCACAATTGGTTAATAGACTGTTATTGCTGTTAGGTAGTAAGAAGGCTGGAAATAACAATTGTTTTAATGAAGCATCAGCTATTTTAGAGCAGTTGATGAACATTAAAATAATTAATAAATGTCAATACAAAGACATTTTATCCCACATTAAATAAGATGAGAAGCACAATCCTTTGTTTTAATTTCACAACAAGTGACCACACATCTTCATTTCAATACCGACTACAACTAGATGCAACAAAATAATATAAGGCATCTTTATTGTCTATGGAAACTTATAATACCTTGTTTAATATCACAGAGAAAAATGATAAGTTTAGTTATAATCCGGGAAGTGGATGCAAAACGATAACAGTTTCACCTGGAGCATATGAGATTTCTCAAATATCTTCCGAAATTGCTCGCCTTATGAAAGAACAGGGTGATGAACCAAAAAATATTCTTATAGATATTCAAAAACATACTTCAAAATCAATAAATAGACTTAAAAATAACTGCAAGATTGGTTTCACAATTGATAATTCATTTAGAGAGTTGTAGGGTTTCTCCTCAAAAAACATTGAAACTAATGGGATGTTTTACGAATGTCAGTAATGGGATATACAGTGATAATGTCAGTCAAATATCCTCAGGCATAAATTCGGTATTAATTCACTGTGATTTAATTGATGGTGCTTATAATGATGGAATAAGAACAAATACAATATTTTCATCCAGTGCATACTCAACCCCAATTGGTTATAAATTCAATATGGAACCCAAAAATCGGTTTATCGACCTATGTCAGGAAAAAAAACCATATACAGCGTAAATCTTAAGATAACTGACCAAGATAATCACATGATTTATTTTAATGGAGAAATTATATCCATCAGAATTCACCTACGTGAAGTTTTCCAATAAATAAATGCGATGGTTATTGTGAGGAAACACGAGTTGGGAAAATATAAAATGATTACAGGGGATGGGATGCTCCTCTCCCCATACTACAAGGGTGAAGGTATGTATCTTGGTCGAGGATACTATAAACCTAAGAGACAAAGGGGTGTCTGACATCAATTTAGAAAAATAGGAGATGGGATAATTGATACTCTAATGCAGGGGTCGGGAACGTGTGGCTCGCGAGCCAGGTATGGCTCTTTTGATGATTGCATCTGGCTCGCAGATAAAATTGGAGTTTGAAACTTGGAAAGCCCAATATTTCTCGCAGAAGCTTTACCTATAGTTTGAATGGTGTCGTTCTTCATTCACGTGCAGGGCTGAACTTGGCAGAAGGAGAGAAGAAAAAACACCTCCGAATTGTCTGAAGCGGTTTTTGTTTCGTCCAGTCATGCGGCCGACGCGAGTCGTGATTTCGGTTCCTCCAATGACGTGCCGCCGCCGAGACGCGTCACGGAATTCATCTCGACCAATCACGCGCCACCGCTGAGGCGACTCGTGATTTCGGTTCCTCCAATGACGTGCCGCCGCCGAGACGCGTCACGGAATTCATCTCGACCAATCACGCGCCACCGCTGAGGCGACTCGTGATTTCGGTTCCTCCAATGACGTGCCGCCGCCGAGACGCGTCACGGAATTCATCTCGACCAATCACGCGCCACCGCTGAGGCGACTCGTGATTTCGGTTCCTCCAATGACGTGCCGCCGCCGAGACGTGTCACGGAATTCATCTCGACCAATCACGCGCCACCGCTGAGGCGACAGCATCCCAGAGTCGGCTGGCCGCGCCGCACCTCTCGAGTATGGCAGCCCGTGCGCAGGCCAGCCAGACTCACTTGGGTCAACATCTCCCTCTCTCTCATTTGCTCAAAGCTAACCCTTCGACGAAGAAGATGGCGAAAAGAAAAAAAGATGAGGAGTATCGTACATTTCAGGACGAATGGGCCGAAGAATTCGCCTTTGTGGAGAGAGCAGGTTCTGTGGCAGGGGTCGGGAACGTGTGGCTCGCGAGCCAGGTGAGGCTCTTTTGATGATTGCATCTGGCTCGCAGATAAAATTGGAGTTTGAATAACTTTTTTTTTTTCATCATTTTGAAAAACTGAGACAATTTAAAGATGCATGCACAGCAAGTGAGCCCACTCAAAACTTTGATCTCCACCAGTTAGCTGGCTTCACATCCAGTCTCCTACAGTCATTCAAAGCACGCTTTGGAAAATTTCGTGAGCACACTCGTCTTTTTAAGTTCATCACCCATCCAAACGAGTGTTCACTGAACACAGCCGACCTGAGTTACATTCCTGGTGTCTCCGTCAGATATTTTGAAGCAGAAGTGGCTGACCTGAAGGCCTCAGACATGTGGGTGAATAAGTTCAAGTCACTGAATGAAGATTTGGAAAGAATCGCACGACAGAAAGCAGAGTTGGCGAGCAAGCACATGTGGACAGAAATGAAAAAACTTCAACCCTAAGACGAGCTGATTATCAAAACTTGGAACGCGCTTCCTGTCACATACCACACACTGCAGCGTGTGAGTATTGCTGTCTTGACCTTGTTTGGATCTACGTATGCATGTGAGCAGTCATTCTCACATCTTAAAAACATCAAGTCCAACCTACGATCACGTCTAACGGATGAAAGCCTCAACGCTTGCATGAAGCTTAACCTCACCAAGTACCAACCAGACTACAAAGCCATCAGCAAATCCATGCAGCACCAGAAGTCCCATTAATGGTGAGTATTATTATAACAACATTATTTAAAATAATAAATTCAGAGGCTTATTATACTCACATTTCGTTGAATTCAGTCTTAAAATATATTATATGGCTCTCACTGAAATAGATTTCCAAATATTTTGTTTAATGGCTCTCTGAGTCAAAAACGTTCCCGACCCCTGCTCTAATGGGTATAGGTTCAATTATTCTTCAACATAAAGACCTAATTGGTTCAACTGCTTCTGCTGTGGGAAATGTAGCAGGTGCTATAAAGGGTATAAAAGATGCCCAAGAGGAATCTCATAAATTGCAAGTAATAAAAGAAATTAAGAAAGGCAAAACTCAGTTGTCTCCCCAAGAATGACAGAAAATAATTCAAACACTTGGGTCAGGGTTTCAAAAGTTTTAACATCTTTTTTCCTAAATAAATAGAAGTATGGAAGCAATTGATAGTATCTATGATTTGGATGATACCATTGTCATCTCAAACTCAACTAAAAAAGAAGACTACTCTCAAGGTAAATGCTATAACGGGAACATTTACTCTCAAGGTAAATGCTATAACGGGAACAGACTGGAATGCAAATGGAACAAAAAGTTTTGAAATAAATAATCAACAAACTTATTTGAATCTAGCCAAAAGTTTCTTGTTGTGTAAATTTACATTCATGAAGGCTGTGAATACCACAAACGCTACACTCTTAAATGATTTATTCTGGAAAATGTTTGATAGTGTTTGTTTGTATATTGGAACACAATAAGTTGAAATGGTTGATCATGTCTCTGCTACGTCTGAAATGATGAAATTTGCACTATATTCATTTCGCGATGGAATGGGAAAGGGAGCTGTCAAAGGTTTTATTCCTGATATGGCAACGGGAACAAACACAGATCCTGGATATAGTCAAAGAAAAGGAATGTATAATTATGCTACAAAAGCTGGTAATAGTTTTACTGTGGCAGTTCCTCTTCAAGGTATATTTGGATTTTCTGATCATGATAAAGTTCTGTATGGTCTGAAAATTAGATTTCAACTGCAAAGGAATGATAATGAAAATAGATTGCTTTTTGGTGTGGCTAATGCTTTTGCTGCTCAGAATAAATTTCTAATTGATGAAATTAGTTGGTATATTAGTGAATATACTCCTAATCTTAAAACAGAAGAGGTGTTGAATAGAAGACTTAACTCAAAGAAACCACTCAATGTATCATACCTTAAAAGAAGATGCCAACACGTTAAACTGAACCAAACCACTTACATGTGGAATTTGGGTGTTCTGGAAGGAAAGCCACGATATCTGTGGCTCATTTAAAAAATAACAGATGGTGATACTGTGACTGATAAGAATAATGCGTTGAGTGATAATGCTCAGGTGAAACAACTTCGCGTTTCTCTGGAAGGAATATTTTATCCACGAGATAGATTAGAAATTAATCGGGGAAAAAATGATTATGCTGAAGCATACAAGTCTTACCAAAAGGTGTGTGAAAGCAATGGAAATAAAGAACCCATTTTGGATATGACAGCATTTAAAAGTCTGTATACAATCCATGTGATTGCCCTGAGTGCTCAAAAGGAAACTATAACGTCTAATTGAGTGGATACTTCCCTATATATTGAAAGAGGAAAGAGTGAAGAAGTTGATACATATTGTTTGCTTTTGGAAGAAACAGAATTACAGATTAATACAGATAATGGTGTTATGATTAGTCTTAAGTAATTTTTTTGATAAATAAATGAGTAGTAAAGTGCCAACTGGGGTATATGTTAATCAATTCAATCCTCATAAACTATCATCTTGCATTCAAAATCAAAAGCCTTGTTTGATTAATGTTAATACAATTCAGAGAAAAAGAGCAATAAGAATTGATGTTTTGCTCATAAGAGAACAGGTGAAAATCTTTAACGATACTGGCTCACTTAAAATTAAAATGTCAAAACCAATGTTGAAGAAATATTCAATAAGAGAGATGAGTGGAGGATTTCTCCCATTTCTAATTCCTTTATTTGCTGGTTTAAGTGCGGCTGGAGCATTGACGGGTGGTATTTCAACAGCAGTGAAAACTGCCAATGAAAGGAAGGCTCAACTCCAGGCTCAAAAAGAGTTGGAAAGACATAAAGAGTTGGATAAACAAATTAGTGGAAGTGGAGTAATTGTAGATTTTGCTGAAAAACTTGAAAGTCTACCTGATAAAGCGAGATTGTTAGTTGGAGATATGCTTTGTTCTATCACACAAGCAGGTGTAAAATTAACTAAAAGGTGTAATAGATTATATCTTTTGAATAAATAAATGAGCATTGATGAGTGGTTTAAAGAATTTGGAAAGAATACAACATCAAATTTAGAACTTGTCAAATATTGTAAGAAATTAAAAATTCATAATGTGGTTATTTTTATGAGAGATGAATTAACAAACGTGTCTAAACATACAAAGAATATTATTATGAACTTAGAAGATAATAATTGGAACGGTCTCATTGGGTTTGTATTTTAAATTGTCAAGTCAAATATTATTTTGATAGTTATGGTCTTCCACCACCTGTTGAAGTAATAAAATTCTTACAGAATGGTGTTTATCAAATATTTCAAGTCCAAGAATTAAATTCCAAGTGTTGTGGTCAATTATGTCTGTATGTGTTATTTCAACTCAACAAAAATAAAAAAAATTATGACATTATTTTTATTCTAATATAAATGACATGTTGGTAAAGATGGTTCTATGTTTGGTGTAACCCAAGAACTGGATATTGATTTATCAAATTATGACACAAAGGCACAGGCTGAATGACAAATATAGTATAGCATAAAATATTAATATGAAAAATGTATAAAAATTAATAAATTATCCAAGCCCGATTGACGTGAATGACTTGGTGAGATTAAGTGATTTATCACAATATATATCCTTAAATAAAACGGCACGATTTGTTGAAGGAGTAGAATTTACAACCACAACACTTGGTTCAACAAACAATGCACCTTTTCTTATTAAATTAAATTATCTGCTTAGTATTGCATTTTATAAAGAAAGAAGTATAGTTAATATGAGAATAGAGAAATGCAGGTATAATATGTGTGATTTAGGATGTAATTGGTCTTTTTCATTAAACCTAGAAGACCTAAACAATTTTTATCAGTCTCGTAAAGAAGAATATTATCCTCTTGGTAAGAATCAGGTGATATGTGGAAGCACAATTAGCAAACAACAAATACACGATTTCGGGAATAGAAAATTATATGTTGGTGAAGCAATAGTTTATATGACAAAGAAGGAAGGAATTGGATAGTTAGACATAGTCGAGGAATACAAACTGATTTAACAACAGGAAAATGGGGTGGTATTACATGTCATCATATTAATCTGTCATATATTTGTGATACATAAATGACAGTAAGAAGGCTTCAACAAAATTATAATTTTTGCATTCAAGGATACCTACAAGAAAAGGGTGTTAGATTTTTACATTCCTTATGAATTGGAACATAGACACGGGCAATTTTCAATTAAGAACTGGCCTTGTACTGATATTTAAAAAACCCACAAATAGAGATTTGATTAAAATATTGAATAAAAATGAACTTCTAAAGGTAATGAAATATAAAACTCTTTTAGAAATCATCAACAAATCTTATTGGTTTCCTATTATGAGAAAAATAATTGTGGATACAAGAGTATCGCAGAATCCAGATGAATATATGTATGATATTCTATGGGGTGAAAGTGGTTCAAGGGTAAGGGATGAGGAAGGAGTTGAAGAAACTGAGGCAAGAGAGAAGGGGGAGAGGGAGAAAGAAAGAGAAAGAAGAGAGGGAGAAGAGAGAGAAGGAGGAGAGGGAGAAGAGAGAGAAGCAGGAGAGGGAGAAAAAAGGAGAAACAAGAGAGGGAGAAGAGAGAGAAGGAGGAGGAGGAGAAGAGAGAGAAGGAGGAGAGGGAGAGGGAGGAAAGAGTGGGGAGAATAAATAAATATAAAAATATGGAAACCAGTGAGATTATAAAAAGATCAAAGGTATAATAGAAAATAAATAAATCTCAACGCACTGAGGAGGAAAACACAGAATTGGCAAGTCCATTAGAAATATATGTATCAAGAGTATTAACATTGATTTCAGGGAGAAGATTTAAACGAGAAAGTGGAGATAAATAAGAGGAAGAAGGAAAATATTATATTATTGATGATGTTGGTGTAATTGACTTTGATTAAAGTTTTACATTTTTTTTTCTCAAATAAATAGAGGAGAGAGTGAAGACATTTCTTAGGATTATTTATGTTTTAAAAAATAAGATTCAAATGTGCATGTTGGAAACTAAAAAGGTTTTCGCACTCTGTAGGAATTTTTCACATAAATAAATGAGTTATTGTCTCAAATGTGATAAGAAACCCGAGAGTAAAAATGTCTCTTATGTTAAAAGTAAAAATAATAGGGTTATACAAAAAGGTACACGTTCAGTGTGTGGCTCTAAAAAGAGTAAATTCATCACCAAACACAAACGAGGGGGAGATATACAAAAGTTTTTTTATCAGGAAGTAAATTTACAACTGTAATACCAGGGAAATTACATATACTAGGGTATTCTTTCTGTGGTCCAGGAACAAACTTGAATAAAAGATTAGATGAGGCTGACAATCCTAAACAGTGGAGCAAACCTTTGAAAGGATTGAAAGCAAACCAAACCTATGAAAGAAAGAAAAAAAGGATGAAAAAATGAAATTATTAAGTTGTGTACCAATAGGGTTGATGAAGTGTGCATGAAGCATGATATTGTTTCTGGGAATATCATGATGTTGGAAGAAAAACATGAAGCCGAGAGAGAAATGTTGTATAATTTGTCTCTGATACAAAATCCAACCTTGAGAGAAAAAGTTGATCGGTTCATCCTGAAGAAGTAAACCAATAATCACAAAGTTTCGTAGAAGGAAGGTTTATTACAAGGAAGTTGATTATATCTGGTCCACTGATTTAATTGAACTCAATAATGATAAGGGGTACAAGTATGCTTTAACCGTTATTGATTTGAGGAGTAGATATGCATGGGTTGTTCCTTTGAAAAACAAAACAGGTAATACTCTTATGTTAGCTTTCCGACAGATATTCAAAAAAAGCAAGAGAAAACCTAAAAAATTGTGGACTGATGAGGGTACAGAGTTCTACAACAAAACATTTATGAATTTTCTTTGAAAGAACAGTATTACATTATACAGCACCTTTAATGAAGGAAAAGCAGTTGTTATTGAGCATTTTAATGGAACTTTAAAAGAGAGACTATATAAAAAAATTCACTCAACTCGGTTCTCAACAATGGTTATCTTTAATTCAGGACATTGTAGATAAGTACAATAATAAGATTCATACCTCAACGAAAATTAAACCAACAGATACATTTACAAAATTAAAATATGAAAAAGAGATTAATGTCAGAAAGCCTAAGTTCAAAGTTGGTGATATAGTAAGAATATACAGGTGGAAATCTCATTTTGAAAAAGGTAATCCCAAGGAATGGACAAATGAACTTTTTTAAATTGTTGATGTCATCGGAACAGTTCCTTGGACTTACAAATGATTGGTTCACGAGCGCCAGCCAGAGTGACCACTATATTCGTTATGTCTGTATGTTTGTGTGTCTGTCTGTCCAGATCATAACTCCGTGGACTTTGATCCGGTAGTGATGAAACTTGGTTATCTGTTCGATATCAATGTCTACTTGTGTTTTCCTGGATGAGGGCATGCCACACCCATTGTGGGCAGAGCCACACCCCCAAAAATAGCCATTTTTAGGGGGTAGTCGGATTAATAATCGATCTACTCCTAGGGAATTGACTGAATGGAATGGGTTCTTCAGTATTTGAATAGCAAAATGAATTATCTAAAACTTGTCGTTGTCCGATTTTTAATGTTCGTCCCAAGGTCCAAGTCACACGGTCAAAAACTTAGAAAATTGAGAATTTTGACATAAAAAATCAGAAGACCGCCCAAACTTTGAGATCTAGGATGACAATATTTTTATGCATAATCTTGAGGTCATTCCCCACCTAAAGTCTTCAAACCATTTTGCTCTATCTCAAACACCTTGCCCGTGGCGCCCCCTTCAAGTTTGTTTTTACGCTGATTTCATCAAAGTATGGATAATCCGAGGAGTGTGAAATGCCATATAGCCAATATGACATTATATTGTTCCTGGAATGTTCCGGAGGAAGTTTTGCACCAAAGGTCATAATCCTTGACCTTTGACCTTTAAAGGCCACAAAGGTCAAATTTTCAAACTTGTGGGAATCGAACCAGGTTTTCAACCTTCTTCGAAGAACTAACTCCAATAAGCTATAGCACTATCCTGTTTCCTTATTTTAATGTCCACAGCATTGTT